>NW_019942830.1:186324-205542 GCF_002910315.2 Salvelinus sp. IW2-2015
CTACATGTGTACGTGTGTTAGCAGTACTCCCTGCAAGATGGTGATGGGGAAACAGTGAGCCCTCCACTACAGGTGGAGTTTGTGTATGAYCCTAACTTCAAAAATAAGGTCAACTACTCCTTCACAGCCGTTCAGATCCCCACAGACATCTACAAAGGAGGTGAGTTTCACATTAGTGCAATGGACAATGAATGTCTTATTATTATAATATTTACCAGTCATTTGCTGCTCAGTTGAGACTATGGCCCTGTACACACTTGGGCAGTACAACTGATGTACAACACATATGACACAATGGTTGTGAAACAACTAATATTTTGGCAGATAGTTTGTTTCCTCAATAATGCCTGTGATAATTTTTTGGTTGCAGAAAAACTCCATACCAAATGCTTTGTGTGTGTAAAGGGCTAGAGTGTTTTTCAATCTTAATTTAGACAAGTGGAAAGTATAAGGTTTACAAGTTAGTAGAGGGGAGAACAGCAGTGCTTGACTTGGACTCAATAAGTACCGGTACTCAATTTTGGGTGCCAGTACTGTTTTATATTTAGGTGCAGGAGCTCCACAATACTTTTGAGCTAATATTCTATAAGAGGAACAGGAGCTCAAGCAGCACAAATTTGAGTTGCTTGTACTCCTCTCCGGGGAGCTCCTGCCCATGTCAAGCAATGGAGAACAGAAATGTTGTGGTGTTCTACTCATTAATACAAATTAAATAACARAAATATAGTYGTTGCATAAGTATTCACCSTCTTTGTTTAGGCAAGTCTAAATTAGTTCAGAAGTAAACATTTCCAATCACAGATTTAAATACAAAGACCCGGGAGCTTTTCAAAAGCCTCATAAAGAAAAGGGCAGTGATTRGTAGATGGGTACCAATAATAAATCAGWCATTGAATATATCTTTAAGCATGGTCAAGTTAAYAATTATGCTGTGGATGATGTATTAAACCACCCACACACATCAAGCATGGTGTAGTTGCATTGTGGTATAGGTATGCTTGACATCGGCAAAGACTGAGGAGTTTTTCAGAATGAAAAGAAATGGGACGGAGCTAARCACAGGCAAAATCCTAGGAAAACCTGCTTCAGTCCACTTTAYACCAGACACTAAAAGAGGAATTCACCTTTCAGGAGGACAATGACCTACAATATATATACAAAAGTATATGGACACCCCTTCAAATGAGTGGTTTCGGCTATTTCAGCCACAYCCATTGCTGACAGGTGTATAAAATCGAGCACACAGCCATGCAATCTCCATAGACAAACATTGGCAGTAGAATGGCCTTACTGAAGATCTCAGTGACTTTGAACGTGGCACCAACAAGTCAGTTTGTCAAATGTATGCGCTGCTATAGCTGCCCCAGTCAAGTGTAACTGCTGTTATTGTGAAGTGGAAACGTCTAGGAGCAACAACGGCTCAGCCGCGAAGTGGTAGGCCACACAAGCTCACAGAACGGGACCGCCGAGTCCTGAAGCGCATAGCACATAAAAAAAACATCTGTCATCGGTTGCAACACTCACTACGTCAGCACAGTAACTGTTTCTCGGTGAGCTTCATGAAATGGGTTTCCATGGCTTAGCAGCCACACACAAGCCTAAGATCACCATGTGCAATGCCAAGCGTTGGTTGGAGTGGTGTAAAGCTCGCCGCCATTGGACTCTGGAGCAGTGGAAACGCGTTCTCTGGAGTGATGGATCACGCTTCACCATGTGGCAGTCCGATGGACAAATCTGAGTTTGGCGGATGCCAGGAGAACGCTACCTGCCCCAATGCATAGTGCAAACTGTAAAGTTTGGTAGAGGAGGAATCTGGGGCTGTTTTTCATGGTTTGGGCTAGGCCCCTTAGTTCCAGTGAAGGAAAATCTTAACGCTAGAGCATACAATGACATTCTAGACGATTCTGTGCTTCCAACTTTGTGGAAACAGTTTGGGGGAAGGCCCTTTCCTGTTTCAACATGACAATGCCCCCGTGCACAAACCGAGGTCCATACAGAAATGGTTTGTCGAGATTGGTGTAGAAGAAGTTGGCTGGCCTGCACAGAGCCCTAACCTCAACCCCATCGAACACCTTTGGGATCAAATTGAGAACGCCAGAAGTCTGCTGAGGCCGCAGGCCGTCAATCGGGCCCACGCAACATAGAAAGTGCCCGGAACCCCTCGGACTGAGTGCTGCTTGTGGCTGAATGGAGTGAAGGGCCCAAGTCGCGCGGGCGAGCAATATTCCCAATATCTAGTGAAAAACCTCCCAGAAGAGTGGAGGTTGACTGTTATAACAACAAAGGGCGGAGGACCCACGTCGCATATTAATGCCTCATTGATTTATGGAAAGAGAGTGCGTTCGACTTCGAGCAGGTTGTGCCACATAAACTTTTGGTGGCACTATAGTAGTGTATCTGACATTCAAAGACGTTTCTGGACTTCCCCATTTTGTTGCTGCAATAACACCTCTCCAGCTCCAACATCGCTAACCAATAACAGCTTTATTACTTAACTCTGATGAATGGGCATGTAATGAAATCATCAAGACGGAACTCATGTATGCACACTAGAAAAGCGAAGCTCAAAGTCAAATATCTCTAACAGATTAATGGGCACAATATTGCACAATACAGTTGGCAAAGCTCTTTTGAAGACTTGCCAGAAGGACTAATGCCAAAAGGGTCTGTCTAGCAAAGTTATTAACCTCCCTGAAGTCAATACATATGCTAATCAAGGCGTATATTAGTGTTAGTTTAAGCTTCATTAAATCTTTAAAAAAATATACATCAATTTTTCCTTTCACTTTCGACAATTACAGTGTATTTTGTGCTAAGATCGTTGACAAAAAATTGCAGATTAAATCCCGCAGTTTAATACCACTTTGTAACGCAACAAATGGTGAAAAAGTTCAGGGTGTGTAGACTTTCTATAGGCACGTAGAGCTGAGATGCAGATTCCGTCTGATCTAAGCCTGGTCTTTCCCTTCAGCCCCAGTGATTCTAAATGAGCTGAACTGGACACAGGCCCTGGAGAAGGTGTTTATGGAGAACAGTCAAGAGGATCCTTCACTACTCTGGCAGGCATTTGGTAGCGCCACTGGGGTCACCCGCTACTACCCAGGTACATGATGTCCTTATAACAGAAATACATGATGCCCTTATTACAGGACATACAGGATGCCCTTATTACAGGAATAAATTATGTCTTTATTACAGGAATGTGGATGCCCTTATTGCATGAATACATTATGTCCTTATTACAGCAATACAAGATGTTGTTATTACAGGAATACATGATGTCCTTATTACAGCAATACAATATGTTGTTATTACAGGAATACAGGATGTCCTTATTACAGGAATACAGGATGTCCTTATTACAGGAATACATGATGTCCTTATTACAGCAATACAAGATGTTGTTATTACAGGAATACAGGACGCCCTTATTAGAATTATAGGATCTCTTTGGGCCTTTCCTTCACGACAATGCAATATACTGTAAAGCAATAAAAGTTTACTTACATGTGAATGGTTATATGGTTATATGAATGGTTGGAAATATGCTGGGTTGTGAAACTCAACTGAATGTCAGCAAGTCTGCACAATTGAAGTGTTCTATAATAACCCCCTTCTGTCTCATATATCTGTGTCCCAAATGTCACCCTATTCCCTTTTATTGTGCCTTATTTTTAATCAGGGCACCCTATTCCCTTTATAGTGCCCTATGTTTTATTAGGGCCCCTAGTAGTGCACTACAGTATATAGGGAATAGGGTACCATTTGGGATGCACTCACTGAGTTTCTAGCTATAAACCTGTTATTTATCTATCATTTCTGGGCAACAATGAAGTACCTCACTGTGATTTGTTTCAATT
Source organism: Salvelinus sp. IW2-2015 (assembly GCF_002910315.2). Classification (NCBI taxonomy): domain Eukaryota; kingdom Metazoa; phylum Chordata; class Actinopteri; order Salmoniformes; family Salmonidae; genus Salvelinus; species Salvelinus sp. IW2-2015. The sequence continues at coordinate 190,185 of NW_019942830.1, forward strand.
AAAATGGTCAAAAATAAACTAAAATTGATTTTTGCCAAAGAACAATTTCTCAAGCTAGAATTTTGCTAGGACTGTCTGGGAGGGGTCTGAGTGGGGAGGTGAAAACTAGCTGTTACTGGCAGAGAGGTTTGGAACTCTCTTGGTCTACTAACTTAATTTACTGGCGTGCGTGCGTTGCGTGCGTGCGCGTGCGTGCGTGCCCGTGCGTGCGTCACCAGCACGCTCACGCGTGCGTGCGTGCAGTGTCGTGCGTCTCATGATCCTGTCCCCCTCAGGAGTGCAGTGTGAGCGGCCTCACTTTGAAGCTGATCAAGCTCATCAGTGATGGAATGCTGGGACACTCTGTCTGATGACGACTATTTCAACGTGGCCAGGGTGAGTGGTGCTTGGGATAGTGTGGTACTTTCTGTAGTTACACCTGGATTGACATTTTTCTGTTGTCTGTTGAAGAATATCTATTTCGTACTATTTTCATAGACATCAGCATCAAAACATGTTGCCACACCTTACATAACACAGCAATCATCTCTATATGAACGGTTATACATTTGTTCCATAAACCAATTCCTCTCACTTTCTTTATCTTTATCTAGTACCATGTCTCTTTATCTCTTGTCTGCTGTATCTACCTGCTCTCTCATGCTCTGCTTATCTAGCTGCCCCTACTGTCTTTATCGTTGCTGCACTCACTTCTTGCTCTGTCATTCTCTTTCCTTTCTTGTTTCAGTTTAAATGAAAAGGCCGAGGCAGTGGTCCCTTGCTTCAAACACCTGGTCCAGGCCCAACGTTCGCAACAAGAAGCTTCAAAGAGGCTGTAAAGCTCATGCAAGCTAAGGCACCACAGACTCAAAAGTCTGGTTTCCACTTTGCCTTAAATCAGCTACTAACGTAAATGACTTAAAGCTCAACACTCTGAATGACCGCTTCTGTACAAGTGATGGCCAATTCTTTAGGGTCTTACTATGATAAGACAAGGACATTTTCAAAAGGAATGCAAGAGCGCAAGAGGGGATTGGTATATGGCCAATATACCCACGGCTATTGGCTGTTCTTAGCGCACGATGCATCGCCGGAGTCATTGAGAGACACTCTTAAATGTTCTGCCGGTTGGCCTGTTATCTGTAATGAAATGTCCTTCATGTGCTTGCTCAAAGCACAAAATAGCAAGCCAAACACATTTTCTTCGGAAATGTCCTTGTCTATTTCATAGTAGGCACGTACACAACCGCAGACCACTGTACACCACGCTAGCCCAGGACTCCACATCCGGCTTCTTTCAGACCTGGCGGGATCTGAGGAATATTATATCCTGTAATAAAGCCCTTTTGTTGTGGAGAAACTAATTCTGTTTGCTCTTTGCCTAAGCTCCAATGGGTGGACCTATGCCCTGCCCCCCGACCACCCCTGTCCAGTCAATGTGAAATCCATTAAGATTAGGGCGGCCCAATGCAATTTATTTAAATTGATTGATAAATCAGTACAAACATCGTTGAACTTGTTGCAATTTTGCGTTTTCTATTGTTGTTTCAGTATAGTCTGGTTTTAAGGTCATACAAAGGCAGGGGTGGCAGCTATCCTGCATTTTATGGGTCATTAGGTCAAACTCAGTCGGTCATGGTTGACTTGCAGTAACACATTAACTTCCATACATAAGAGAAGGGATAGCAATCTGGGGTGCTATTCTTTATCTGCGATCCTCACTTCCCTTACAACTCTGCTGACTCGACATTATGGCGCTGGTACCAGTCCTCCAAATCACACTTGACAAGTTGGGCAGTTTGGCCGGCCATTTTTTTTCTGTTTCACTGTTTTGCGGTGAGTTACTGGGCCACTCCAGAGAGTCCTCTGGGCTACTCTTAAGTTCTTCTTTGTGACGCAGTTTAGCATCATAGAGGTGAAACGGCCAATGAGAGGCGGAAGAGCAGCTCCGTTCGTCTCTTGTGAACCTTCATAAATGCTGCAACGAGATACTTTTTTTTTTGGTAGAATACCCCTCATATAGGTGCCCTCACTTTTTACCAGTCCGCTATTTGGAAAAGGTGTCCCTTTGGCACATAACACTGTTCCTTCTCCTTGCCTGATTCAATTCGTCACATAACTTACTTTCTTATTAATCATTTCACTTGCTGTGTTTTGTATGTAACTGTTTTAGAGCACACCACTCTTTTCTGTTCCTTCTTCTACGAGACCAATGTCCGCGAGCTACACTGCAATAACAATAATCATGCTGTTGCACTGATGGAGGAGAGGATCGAGCCAGACAATCTTTTGAGCATACACTGGCCCATCACAAAAGCCGGGTCCGTTCCAGAAACCTAAACACCCACACAGAGACACATGTAAGCTTGACATTTCAATCACTATTTTCATATTGGTCAACTTCATTCTTGGAATCCAAAATCACATGCATCTCGCTCTTACGGGGTATTAAAGGAAACATTCTCCCGTACTCACGATCTGATTGCTACTATCCAAGAAACTTCTAATCGCGGCTTGGGTTATCCCCCTCTCGCAGCTGTGGGCATATTGGTCAAGCTGTGAATATGTCTATTTCGCTATATCGGACACCTTTATATTCGCAACGATGGAGGATGTCCTCTCTTTTGCCAAACTTTACATAAAGATGGTACTCAGTCCTCATGGACGGGTTGGCTTGTTGTTAAACAACAACGTGGTGCCACACCGTTTATACACAATTGGTTTCCTTTGGTTGTGCAGGACTAAATCAATATGCCCACGAGTCTGGTAAAGACGCAAGCTGCTAGTAAGGGATACTGTTCTCAGTATCCTCTAGGAGAACTAGCCATTTTATGTCCATAAGTGTCCTATCAAAGCAAAGGGGTCTCGAATATACTATACCACTACCTCCATCTTCAAACTTCTCACGGCTTATTCCTGTGCTCGTTTTTATATATTTTTAATTGGTTGATGTCTACTTGCTCTATTCTCTCGCCACATAAACACTCTATCGTCATATATAGGTATCTCTTTTTATATGCTTGCTTTCTCTTTTCTCTTTCTCACTTAACCACTACTCATTCTTCTTGTCTCACTTCACGCTCAGATATTTTCATTGTAATGAGGGAATCTCGCTGCACCACTACTGTGTTGCCTATGAAAAGGATTAACAACCCTGCATGAAGTGTGGTTTTAGATTCTCATGTGCCTCGTAACAGAACCTCGTCTGTAATCAGTCGTATATTCTCTGGCCATGGTGTAAGTTGTCCACCCAACTCTCAGTTTTATCTCACTGTCTTGGTCACTGTCTTAGAGCTGGAAATATATTGAGTGTCGCTTCTTTAGTTATCAATCCGCAAGACTGGAGGTTTGCGCGTAAGTATTCCCTTGTTCGAAGTGGATATACTTATCACCTCTTATAGGATGTGAAACCCTCCCTTTTCTTGACGAAGGGATCTATACTTATCTTCCTGCTAAAGATAGAGACCGGAGAGAGTTACTAGTGAGGTGAAGTGTTTTGGAGAGGAGTATGAGAGCACCGCAGTGAGAATAGGGAACAAGGCGAGACGAACAAGGATTAGTGAGAAAATAAGGTGATCTAGCGGAGATATGCGAAAACGTAGAGAACCATAGAGGGGACTATAGCAAGAGTATATACCTAGTCGACAATACAAGTATCACTACATCGTGAGATGAAGCAATATTTTGTCCAGATGCTTCTTCAAAGTGTAGCAATGAACAAACAAGTGGCTTGTGCGTGCTCCTCAATATGGACCAAATAAAGACAGGACCAACGTATTCACCCTAGACTGATGACTCTAAACAATATACTACTAACCCAAAAGTAGCACAAAGGACAGTCTTCTCCTTATATTAATCATATGTTGGACGTCTTTTAAGTAGTACCAACTGGTGCGTTTGCACACTAACAAAGTAGTGCTATCTATAAATAAGAGGCAATGCACAAGTGCCTTATTGGATGATGAGGAGGGTCATGGTTATCTCAGATGGGGGGAATAAAAACAATCTATTGACTAATTTGCTACAAGAAAAACAGAATAGTATAGCAAACTGATATCGATTTGCACTAGATTATTACCCTGTTGATTACGTTTAATCACACAAACAACAAGTATGAGCGTAGTTATTCCTGCGACATATTGGATCTGTGTCTGGCGGCGGCCGCCCGCTATGGGGCCTTGGAGCAAGGCCACGCAGGTAGTGTACTAGAGCAGTCTATGAGAGCTCCTCCAGCCTGGCTACCTATATTGTCAACACTAATCAGGTAATATAATATGTCCTTGGGTTGAGAAGTCACCCTACATTGAAGGGCTGACGCTCTCAGAGTAATTACCAGCTACTATGTCTAGCACCGCCTATCACCCTTACGCCCTGAATGCCAATAGACGTGGATTTGGAAGTGTTCAGGTCTTGTCATGACCTATACTTTCTATTGCGTCGACGTACTAGATTCTGGCTTGGCTTTTGGGACTGTTATCAGCCCACTTGAACTGACAAGAGTGGTAGGCCGACTGATCAGCAACCACACACCTATAGAACATCGAATCTGGCCACTTAAGTCTCTCTGTGTCCTATGATCATCTAGCATTTGGGGACCTTGTAATGCAGAGACACTGCCGGGTCCCTGTTCCTTCAGATACCCTTTGGGGGCCACGTAGTTCCGACTCTTATTTGCAGGACTTTGGCTTCAGACCTCACCCTGGGGGCACACTGCGAATGCCAGCAGCGCTATGGGCCTGGTAATAGAACACAGCCAAACAACAGTTACTGGTTGTGGGGAGTGCGTTATGGGTTTTTGGAGTAGAGAGATTAATCTTTGTGGTCGTAAAGATAAATAAGAGAATAATAGGTTTTCGGCCAGTTAATACACAACCTTGCTCTACACTACAGAACAAACAATGCCAAAGTAGCTAGCCGCTTGCCTTCGAGCTCTCTGGAGAACATTAGAACACGACAGAATAGTACTGGACTCAAGGCCTAATGCAAACATTCAAACAATGCTCGTCGCAGGGTGTGGGCGGCCTTGGATTAGGGGGAGCATGAGCTGTAGCTTAGCTAACGTTGAGCCTAGCAGGGATAGAACAGCTTAATCCTTTCAATGGTGCAAACACAAAGAATTTCTGGAAGTTGTAGTCTGATTACGATTGATTTTTTTTTTGTTGCTTTGTATAGTGTGTCCGGAATGTCTCATTCATGCATAGATGAAATATCATATCACTCCACTCAGACAAACATACATAGGTTTAGACCGAGGCCGTATGTATTTCTCTAGTTACATCACAGTCAATTATCTTCAAATCTTCAAGTCTTCCCCTACCCGTAATTCTTAGTTTACCGGCCATAATTACATGATACATGGTAGGCCCTGTTTTTTTGATTCGAGACTTAGACAAGCCAGCCCATAAAGTAAACTGGAAAACTGACGCTCTGATAGATATTAAGAAATATGCATTGCATAACCGGGGTTCCTATTTATTCCTTCTGTCTCTGAAATTTGTGTAACGTTGGGTGGATAGGCTTCCCATTTTTCTTAGGATTGCCAAATGTTTTTCTATCTGGGGTTTTATTTCACAATTTCCTGCTATTGATTTCATTGTTTGTGGTGACATGTAGTGTTGCAGCTGAGGTCAGGGGCTTAGACTCAGATCGTTGTTTTTGCGTGGCAGCCGATGTGAGACCATTATAAAAGTAAGTGGAAACTCTCTACGACTTGCGGTTATAGAGTAGGAATATGAGGAGGGATGTAAGAAAGTAGAGAGTAAGAGCAACGTTGACTCCGGAAGAGAAGGTAGGAGACACGTATCGCAAGGTCGAAAAGGATGGAAGAACGGATGGCCGCCCAAGAGCCGGGCGGGATGAACTCACTTCCGCCAGAGGAAGAGAGTCAGATAAGTAAATACTGGGGAATCATTTGGAAATAGTAACGATGAAGGATATCCAGGGGATGAACAGAGAACGTATAGAAATAGCAATGATTCGCAGCATTCTCTAGATGTGACAGGCATGATGCAGTATGGTTATTTCTCTAAATTTAACGGAGTAAGAAGAGCACCACAGGGGCTCGACAACACTGACGCGCACCAAGATGAAGCTGACGCAGAAGGCATTACAATAATTACATAACTGACCAAGCTATTTTTCTAGTTGTTTAAGTGGAGGACCACTGAAACACAATGGTACATTAACGAATGGCGAGCAAAGGTAATGGGTGGGAAATCCGCTGCTCTATGGCCGGATGCTATCTCTTGAAATAAAAATGGGCAGTAGCACATTTGGACCTAGAATTTGCACTGATCTGACCTACTTTTGAGTTGGGTTTATGATGCTCATTGATCTCGTTTTGATTTGCTGCGTGTAGTACTTATTTTAACTTTGTGTTGCTTTAACCCATTTGCGTTAATCTCTCTCTCGCTCTATTGCATGTGCAGTCTGTCACGCCCAGTACCTTAGAGAATCATCTTGTAATGTCTTCATAATTTTTTATGGGTTAAAGGTCGGGGTGTGACTAGGGTGGGCTAATTCTAGGTTTCTTAATCTTATGTTCTAAGGTTTTGGTGACTCGGTGATTGTGTTTGGTCTTCGAGAGTAGAACGGTCAGTCCTGTGTATTCGCTTAGTTCGATTGTTGTCCGCTGTTAATATGTTGGATTTGGGATATTCATCTACTTAGTGGCATGGGTTATTTCCCAACTCTGTTGGTTTAGTGGATTTACCTGTGTTGCTTGTTGGCCTAATGTTATGCTTAGCACTTGAGCACTGCTTTAGGTCTTCAGCGTTCCATCTTTGGTTTCTTTAATTGTTTTTCCGGTGGTCACGTTTCGATAACTTCTTTGGGCCTGCAAGCCCTAAGTTGGGCTAACAATATTGTCAACACACCAGACCGAGTCCCATAAAGTGCGCCAGGCTCTGGGAACTTGGAAAATTCATATAGGGAGAAATCTCCGGAATTTAGAGAATACGATAGAGGAGAGGGTGAGATTATAGAAATTCTTCAACCGCCATCTACATGGCTAGTGTAGTGTAAATATACAAAATTGCGTATAGTTCTCACTCTGGTCTAGAGCTGTTTGGTGGTTAAAATTATCCACCACAAAACCACTCAGTTCGACTGAGTGAATCTGTAAAAATAAGGCAGTATTATTCGGCCTTATGCTCGTAAAGCACTCCATGATTAAACGATGCTATCGTGTCAAGGTCAAAGCTAGTGGCACTATTTAGGGCCATAAGGTGGGCATGTTGGGGGCGCAGTGTGTTATGGCTTTCAACTAATGATGCTGAGACGAAAATACGAGAACTGTTGTGGTGACTGATCACACACACACACACAACCATCACCCAAACTCAACAACACTCAAACAATCACACACAATCATCAACCACACGCACAACTTAACAGCATCACAACTAGCACTAACAGCACGCTACACAAAAACCAGAATAAGAAGATAAAATGAATGTCACTAACCTTTCGATTATTTTCAGCGATGACACTCATAGGACTTCATGTTACTACCCACAACACTCAACACAACACACACAACCACACATTAGCAGATTTTTTTGTTTGACTTCAATTCCATATTTATATAAAAAAATCTGAGTTTACATTGAGGCCTACAAGAATCACTAAATGCACAAAACAACAAGTCAGCACATTTAGCACATAGCCGTCGGTTTTCACATGAAATAACTCATCATAAAATATAGATGATAATAACAAGTTATCTCACAAACACAATACATTGACACATCATCTAACCGATACTGTCCAACAAACCTCTACTCTCTACACTCGATCTAGAAACGGGCAGGCACATTCGTATCAGATTTTTGTCATGGGTAATACATGGAGGCTCTGCACAGACTGGAAGGGATAAACCTGTTTCAACCATTTATACCGATGAGTTACGCAACGCTCATAAGAAGAATGGAGGGAGGACATTATATACGTGTATTTGTGGAACTCGTATAGCTCTTATATACTAATTTTCTCAGCATGCCTCCTGCCGAGCTTTTAGTCTCACACTAGAGAGACACCTTTTATGTAGATAAGCGGTCGCAGAGGTTAAATAAACAACAAAATCTAAATTATTCTATAACTATAGACCATAATTGGTACTAGAGGCACTTTTACCCGGATGAATAGTTGTAGGATTTGGAAGTTTACACAGAGATCAGAAAGGCTTTAAGCACAGTGGAGACTCCAGGGGCTCTGTTGCACGCACGAGAGGAGGCTCAAGTTAGGGAAATTTGTAAGCACAGTACGCAGAGGGAATACATATTTTCTAAGATGACCAGCGTCTGACATGATGTACTGAGCTCTGGTGATATTGCAAACAAGTATGGTGGCGGCACCAACACATGCTCCGCGTCAAATTATGGGACCATGTTGGGCATATTTTCAAATATCCAGGTATGCAACCAATTACATGACCAAGCAGGATGAAGCAAAGAAGAGCAGCTGTGATATAAGAATGTGCCCATTACCACGCGGCATGCCAATCTTCTACGCTCCACGAGATAACGCAACTCAGAGGGTGTTGTCCTAGGAGAATGTGCCGGTTGCAGCTCGCATCAGGAGGCGGGCTCACTCAGGATAGTAGATGACCCTTCAAGACCACTAATTGGATCACCAGATACTACACTATGTATTCAGTACCATGGGCCAGAAGATCCCTCTGATAGGAAGCGTACCAGTCGTTGTCTTCCTCATCCCCGTTAAGTGTTAGCACACGAAAATCCTCATGGAAGACCGGGACGTACTAGCTAAGGAGTATGATGGTGAATATTGTTCCCAGTATACTTAAAAATTATCAGTAGAAAAGAAGAAGAAGCGAATCACTCGGCTCAGACAGTATTGTAGATAATTAGATCGCCCTAAAAAGCATGAATTAAAAAGGACGGGAGTCGTCGTGGTGTCAAAGATAAGTTAATAATTGTCAGTCACGACCCCAGCGCTATTCTGAAGATGCGTCCGATGGGAGGTCCTGTTTAGAGGCAAGTCAGTTAATTAGTCCCATACTATTAGTTATACACACTCGACCGCGAGCTCCGCCTTGATACGAAGTATTCTAACATATTGTCCACCTAAATTTCTGAAGAAAGGAGATCACTAGTAATGATGTTCTCCCACTCCAGCCATCCCCCCAAGGAGGTTAATCCCTACTTTCCGGAACAGAGCTCCTGTGAGTATTAAATATCGTCCTCCCATCCTTTCAGGAACAGAAGTCACTAGTTAGAAGTTTTAAAATATTCATCTCTCAACCAAAACTTGCAGTGTCGAGTGAACAGTAGTGCTTTGAAGAGTTATTAAAATGTAATTGACTGTGTTCAATATACCTTTTTTCTGTAATGAAATGGCACTGCAGATATGAGTGAAATTGGTGTAAAGTTAACTCCATCAAGCTAGATCTGTATAAAGCTATGAGATAAATTATTGAATTATGAGTTCCTCGGAGTATTGTAGTTTATTTAAATATACTTTGATACCACCCATATTTCAGAAGACAGAATAACATGTAGAACAAGAGTAATTATAAACATAATAGTGATCCTCTTCTCTGCCACGCTTGTGACAGTCCATTGAAATGTCGATAGTTGCCTGTGATGGGATTTGATAGTTGTGTGTGTGTGTTGTGGCCTCAGTGTGAGCATTAACTATTTCATGAACACGCGGGGCACACAAGGTCGAGCTAATGGGGATAAAGTACAGGTTTGTACCCACAAATATTACAGTGGACACAGAAGTATCTGTACTACGCAAGTCTTGAAAACTAATTTCTGGATGACTGCGCTATACATGAGTTTTCCAGCCGTGAAATGAATAAGTATTTACACTCAGTGAAGAGCTACATAGTACATTATTGTCCTCCGTTATATCCGCAGAAGAGAGTGCACTGGACGCTCACTGTAAGCATGTTATGAATAACTGTTGTTGTTTTTTATGCAGCTGAAACATAAATATCAGGTACAGCGACGTCTCGTAGAGATGATCTAAAGGATATATGGTCCCGGGTGGATCCGGGTATCACACTCTCACAGAGCTGACCGATACGACGTCTGTGCCAGGTGTATCACAGATGACATGGCCTTGTTCGCGAGCTAAAACTCAATATTGGCAGGCCCGTCTTCGAGGGGATCCCTGGGGCAGAGAAGAGGGCTGCAGCACTGATGGTGTTACTCTTAAATATCTCGTCAACCAGATATGCTACTCTCACTCATTCACAGGTGATCAGAGGTCTCTTAGAGTCTCCATACTTCAGTTGATCCACTCGAGTGATACGCTATTCAGGAACAAGTCCTGGTTAGAGTAAGTATAAACCAATCAATTGTCACTCACTTACGTAAATTCAATGTTTGGACTATGTTGACTTTGGTGGAACTAAGAGTACTCGTTATAATGTATTGCCTCTATTGATCGAGGGTCCCGTGTCACTTGAAGCGCTCCGACTGTGTTCCTGTTTGGGAGCAGACGTCTAGAGCCGTAAATAGCAATAACTTCGGTACCGCAACTGATCTTTGACATCCAGTGAGTGACTGAACCAATAGCAAGGTCACTGGCTAAGATGTGACTGAGTAGGCTCTGGCATGGTCTTTCGTCTACTAGCTTCAACATATTGAACTCTCGAAATTAAATGTACAGAGAGATCTAGTGAGTGAGTGCTGGAGATCATTGTAGCTCCCGCAACGCCAGCATAGATGCAGCACTGATGTACAGTCACGCGGATGGACGGGGTGGGGTGTGGAAGTAGTGGGAGAAGTCCGTACAGGCAGGTACTCATGGAAGCGTCCGGTACTGGATTTTTCGATGAATCGCTAGTTGAGGTAATTCATGTTAAACTGACTCTCGCATGATAATAGCTTAATACTCATATGGGTTTCGGTACTGTATTACTAATCTTTGAGCTTGAGAGAGTCGTCGAGCCAACAATTCAATAGAATGAGTATCGTAATTGTATGTCGTAATCTTGTCACAGCGAACCCAAGACAATGCACCTCCACTAACAACAACACAGCTAGCGCCCGACAAGACCAGACCTGGCAACATAGTCGCGTATTCAATCACAGACACCACATCCTGCCAAAATTCCCAGACTGTCGCCTCAATTGATCAACTTCGCTTGACCCAATCATCACCATAAACAGAGAACCTTCCACAAGACACACATCAATAACACATTTACAACACCCACCAAGATAAGACATTGCCAAATATGAACAGCCAACCACCTGCCGGCGCCAAATAGCACTGGCAGACATAGAACATTCAGTACAAAAGGAAGAAAGATGTGGAAAATCTTGCACTGTGAGTAACCGCACCAAATAAATAAGAGGACCCCCTCTCTAGACAAAACTACGGATACTGCTAGAAAATAAAAACACTTGAGAGGGAGGTGAGATTAGTGCCTCCCACAAACTCGACTCCACACTGTAATGCTAACTGTCAAACACACAACATCGATTACTATCAAACTCCATTCACTATCAATTCTCGCATTTCACTCCCACCCAGCATCCATCTACCACAGAAGAATACGAAAACCCCACGCTCAAAATAAAAAATTAGGTATATCATCTCCGCTACCACAGTCAAAGCTGACGCCACCATCGACACTACTAAGAGCCTACCTTCAATATGTGAGGCACTACAGGACGGTGGCAAATCTTTCCTAAGTTACTTAATCCATCTTTATCTTACCCCAGCAGAAAATCACGGATGATACGAAGTAGGACGAGAAGTTCTAAGATATCCGTGGGATGGCAAGGCCCAATTAACTGTAATCCCAAAATGGAACCCTTTCTTTCCCTACATAGGTGCACTACTTAGGAACCGACAACCCTTACGGCACTAATTGGAGCCTGGTTAAGTAGTGCATAGATAGGCATATGGGTCAGCTCATTTTCGGAACATGCCTGGCTAAGTTTTTGTCTACCCACCCTCCCCAGCACCAGGTGTGGCCACTAGCCTATATGAAGGCCCAAACAATCAGGCTAGATCAGTAGCTAATCCTTCCAGGCTTCTCCTGTACCTTCCTTTCTGCTCTGACAATCGGCATGCCCATTAGTGGCGAGATGTGGTGGATGCACAAAGAAGCACTCTGCTAGCTGACGCTACAAGGACAGGAAATAATCCTTGTGCCAAAGTGTCTTCTTTCCTGAGTTAGTCGAAGAAAGGGTCTCAGGGACCAGTAAGCAGCTTAGGAATAATCTCTTACCCAGCTTTCGCTGTTGTCTATTCTCCTCCTTGCCTGACAGGGACACAGTATAGCACTTTCCTATCAGCTTCCTCTGTTTTATCCACCCAGCTTACAACAAGAATCACCTTCCCGCTTCTCAGTTACGCTCCAGCTAACAGACAAGAATACTATATGTAATTAGATACTAGGCATATGTTTCTGCACGTTAATCTCGCTGCGATGTGATTTTCCATCATGCGCAGAGCTACTACAGGAGAGTAATAGGCATTTACAAGCTCATCTCTGTTAGCACTGCACGTGACGCCCATAGGCCTTGATGATGCTCGGACGACTCGGTGAATTGGTGTGTGCCCTCTCATGTCTTCGTCTGCTACCTTTTTGTAGCTGGAGCTTCCTCGTGTACTAACCTGGGACCGCAGTTTGCCGGCAAGGAGTGCAAAACGCCTTTGAGATAGCAGAAGGGTAGCACAACATGCATTGTTGGCCTAAATAATCTGAGTCCGGGGGCATCGATAGATCTCAATGTACCCGGAAGTGTTCAGTTGCTCTGGCCATTACTCTTATCCTTGGGTTTTATAAAGTGGTGCACTAAATAGGGAACTAAAGGGTTAGTTTTCTATATGTGCTTTGTATTGTTAGGAAGAATGACTGCTAAATGAGAAAGGTAGGGAGATGAGATCACTTCCACTCTGCACCGCGCTACTCGTACCCTCAGTAGTACTTTGACGCTTCACGATTTCAATACCTTTTATGTCTCTATCGATGCATCATCTGCATCAGCCCCATCGCCCCAATGCTATCTCTCCCATATTAATCATTATTAAACAGTGGTGATATCATGCTATCGTCTCCCATATAATCAGTATAGACAAGGTGATTACCGATTGGCCTATACTCTCAGCCTCATGTAATCTTATAACAGGGTGATTATCATTGCTATACTTCTCAGCCCCATATAGATCGTATAAATGGTGATTACCATTAGTTCTTCAGCCCATATAATCAGTTTAACACACGCGTGATTTTTCATCGCTACCTATAGCCTCATAGATAAGTCATTATTAACAGGGTGATTAATCATGGCTATCTCTCCAGCCCATATAACAGTATACAGGGTGATTTAACATAGCTCTCTCAGCCCCATATAATCAGTATAAGCATAGGTGATTTTTCATGCTTTATCAGGCCCATATAATCAGTATACACAAGGGTGATTACCCACTGGCTATCTCTCAGCTCATGTAAATATTATAACAGGGTGATGCTATCCACATGTATCTCTCAGCCATATACTCAGTATACAACACATGGTGACTTAACATGGCTATCCTTCAGCCTCCATATAAATTCAGATATACAGAGTGGATTACCATGGACTATCTTTCTCAGCCTCATGTGCATCATTATAAGGGGATTTTATCATGGCTATCTCTCTCTCAGCCTCATGTAATCATATAACAGGGTGATTACCATGGCTATCTCTCGCCTCGTGTAAATCACTTATACCAGGGTGATTACATGGCTATCTATCAGCCCCATCATAATCAGCATAAACATGGGTGATTATCATGGCTATCTCTCCTCATGTAATCATTATAAAACAGGGTGATTATCATGGCTCATCTCTTCAGCCTCATGTAAATCATTATAACAAGATGATTATTCATGGCTATCTCTCAGCTCAATTGTAATCATTAATAACCAGGTGCTTATCCTGGCTATCTCTCAGCCTCATATAATCCATTATAACAGGGTGATTACCATGGCTATCTCTCTCAATGTAATCATTTTAAAACCGGGTGATTATCATGGCTATCTTCTCAGCCTCATGCTAATCATTATACAGGGTGATTAACATGGCTATGGCTCTCAGCCTCATATAATCAATTATACAGGGTGATTACCATGGTATCTATTCAGCTCCCCTCATCAATAAGTATAACAGCCCGGTGATTAGTCATGGCTATCTCTCCTCCTGTACATCATTATAACAAGGGTAGATTCCCATGGCTATTCTATCAGCCCATATAATCAGTATAACACGGGTGATTATCATTTGGCTATCTTCTCACTCAGCCTACGTCACCATTATAACAAGGTGATTATCGTGGCTATCTCCTTCCTCATATACTCAAACAGGGTGATTTATCAAATGCCTCATCTCTCCCATATAATCATTATAAACAAGCGTGATTAGATGGCTGTCTCTCAGCCTCATGTAATCATTTATAACAGGTGATTATCATTCGCTATCTTTCCTCATATAATCATTATGCCAGGCTGATTTCAATGCATGATCTCTCAGCCCCATATAATCAGTATAGACAAGGTGATTATCATCCGGGTCTATCTCTCAGGGCCCCTATGATCTGTATAAAACAAGGTGATTTTCATCGCCTATCTATCAGCCCATATAATCAGTATAACAGGGTGATTACCATGGCTTATCTCCTCAGCCTCATGTAGTCTTACAGGGTGATGTACATGGCTATCTCTCACCCGCCATATAATCAGTATAACAGAAGATTTTCATGCTATATCACCCCCAATATATTCAGTAATAACAGGCGTGATTACCATTAGGCTATCTCTCATCCCCCCATTATCAGTATAAAGGGTGACTTAACATGGCTATCTCTCAGCTCGATGTAATCCATTAATAAACAGGGTGATTATCATGCTATTCCAGCCCCATATATCAGTAAAAACTACAATGGTGATTAACCATGCTCGCTATCTCTCAGCTCCCATATAATCAGTATAACAAGGGTGATTACAATGGCTATCTCTCAGCCCTCATATAATCAAGATATTAACATGGTGAATTATACCATGGCTCTCTCTCACGCCCACTCATCATATAACAAGGTGATTTTCATCGCTATCTATCAGCCCATATAATCAGATAAGCAGGGTGAATCTACCATGGCTACTCTCGCCTCATGTACTCATTATAACAGCCGGTGATGTATATGCGCTAATCTCTCCGCCTCATGGTAATCATTTATAACAAGGTGATTATCATGGTTTATCTTCAGACTCATGTAATCATTAAATAACCAAGGTGATTATCATGCTATCCTCTCCTTCGCCTCATTATCATTACACAGGGTGATTATCCATGGCTATTGCTCCTCAAATGTAATCGATTTTAACCGAGAGTGATCTAATCATGGCTATCTC
>NW_019942830.1:205567-208945 GCF_002910315.2 Salvelinus sp. IW2-2015
TAAGAGAGAGATGGAGATACAGGATTCCCTTATTTACAGGAATAACAGATATGACCTTATTAACATTAATACAGGATTCCCTTGTTACAGGAATACAGGATGACTGTATTACAGGAATACAGGATGACCTTATTACATTAATACAGGATTCCCTATTACAAGAATACAGGATTCCCCTTAAATTACAGGATATACAGGATGATTCCTTATTACAGGAATACAGGATCCCTTATTACAGGAATACAGGATGAACGCTTATACAGGAATAAGGATGACTTATTACATAATACGGATTCCCTTATTACAGAATACAGGATTCCCTTATTACAGGAATAACGATACCTTATTACAGGAATACAGGATCCTTATTACAGGAATACAGGGATGACCTTATCTCAGGAATACAGGATGTCCTTATTAGTATTTATAGGATTTATTTGGTTCTTTCCTTCACGACAATGCAATATACTGTAAAGCAATAAAAGTTTACTTAATGTGAATGGTTATATGGTTATATGAATGGTTGGAAATATGCTGGGTTGTGAAACTCAACTGAATGTCAGCAAGTCTGCACAATTGAAGTGTTCCATAATAACCCCCTTCTGTCTCATATATCTGTGTCCCAAATGTCCCCCTATTCCCTTTTATTGTGCCTTATTTTTAACCAGGGCACCCTATTCCCTTTATAGTGCACTATTTTTACCAGGGCCCCTAGTACTGCACTACAGTATATAGGGAATAGGGTACCATTTGGGATGCACTCGCTGAGTTTCTAGCTATAAACCTGTTTTTTATCTATCATTTCTGGGCAACAATGATTTGTTTCAATTAAAATGGTCAAAAATAAACTAAAATTGATTTTTGCCAAAGAACAATTTCTCAAGCTAGAATTTTGCTAGGACTGTCTGGGAGGGGTCTGAGTGGGGAGGTGAAAACTAGCTGTTACTGGCAGAGAGGTTTGGAACTCTCTTGGTCTACTAACTAATTTACTGCAAACAGCTCTTACGCGTTTTCATAATTTTCACAATGTCACAGTATTATTTCAACCTCATAGTGTGTAAATACTGTATATATAAAACACAGGAAAGTCAGGTTTTTGCACGGGTCCTTTAAGCATCTACTTCCTCAAAGAGGGCTTACTTGAAGGTTACAAAAACWCAAAGGAAAGTAATACCACAAAACCTATGAAATGTAAATACAATATTAGCTCCATTGTCTTATATATATATCATCGTCTGGCGGCATAATGGTAGGGGCAAATAAAAACTGCAAGTTACAATTCTATATGTTTTTATTGCCTTATCTGTAGCCACACCATGGAGGGCCCCTGATAAGATCGACCTTTATGATGTGAGGAGAAGGCCATGGTATGTGTTACCTATTCTGTTTTCTTTTAATAATTGATTTTGATTATGGTTGAAGAGTTCATTTTGAGAATTCTTCATTCTTTTTCATAAGGTACATCCAAGGGGCCTCATCCCCCAAAGACATGATCATACTCGTTGATGTGTGAGTTCTCTAATTTAAGTTCCAATAACTTAGTACCAAAATGACTGGTTACACTATAAGAGAGTGCAGTGCAGTGCAGTGTGTGCGTCTCATGATACCTGTCCCCCCTCAGGAGTGGCAGTGTGAGCGGCCTCACTTTGAAGCTGATCAAGTCATCAGTGATGGAGATGCTGGACACTCTGTCTGATGACGACTATGTCAACGTGGCCAGGGTGAGTGTGTCTGTGATAGTGTGGTACTTACTGTAGTTACACCTGGGATTGACATTTCATTGGTGACATTTTTGTTGTTGTTGTAGAATTCTATTTCGTACTATTTTCATAGACATCAGCATAAAACATGTTGCACAACCTTAAATAACACAGCAATCACTCTTATGAACGGTTATACATTTGTTCATAACCAATTTCCTCTTTCACGAACAGTCTTTATCTCTTGCTGTCTATCTAGCCTGCCCTCTCACTGTCTTTATCTCTTGCTGTCTATCTAGCCTGCTCTCACTGTCTTTATCTCTTGCTGTCTATCTAGCCTGCTCTCTCACTGTCTTTATCTCTTGCTGTCTATCTAGACTGCTCTCTCACTGTCTTTATCTCTTGCTGTCAATCTCGCCTGCTCTCTCACTGTCTTTATCTCTTGCTGTCAATCTAGCCTGCTCTGTCATTGTTCCTCAATCCCACTTCTGCTCTGTCATTCTCTTTCCTTTCTTGTTTCAGTTTAATGAAAAGGCCGAGGCAGTGGTCCCTTGCTTCAAACACCTGGTCCAGGCCAACGTTCGCAACAAGAAGATCTTCAAAGAGGCTGTAAAGCTCATGCAAGCTAAAGGCACCACAGACTACAAGTCTGGTTTCCACTTTGCCTTCAATCAGCTACTAAACGTAAATGACTTAAAGCTCAACACTCTGAACGACCGCATTCTGTACAAGTGATGGCCAATTCTTTAGGGCTCCTACTATGAAATAGACAAGGACATTTTCCGAAGAAAATGTGTGTGCTTGCTATTTTGTGCTTTGAGCAAGCACATGAAGGACATTTCATTACAGATAACAGGCCAACCAGCAGAACATTTAAGAGTGTCTCTCAATGACTCCGCGATGCATCGTGCCTAAGAACAGCCCATAGTCGTGGTATTTTGGCCATATACCACACTTCAACTGTACATCTGTCAAGGTTGTGCGCTACTGGTGTAGAAGTCAGGTGCAGGAGAGCAGAGAGTTGTGATCAGGCACACACTTTATTAGGCAGAAGCAAACAACCGTAGGACGCAACTGCATCAAACAAACTTCCAGCCAAAAGTGAAAGTGTAAAGCGCGACAAAGTCACAATGAAGCAAAAATGTTTAACAATAATAAACATACTACGGGTGAACACGGTACCCGGGAAAAAAACAGCCTGGCGCGTCACACAAAACACGTAACAAAGAACAATTCCACACAAAGACATGGGGGGAACAGAGGAATATACACTGCTCAAAAAAATAAAGGGAACACTAAAAYAACACATCCTAGATCTGAATGAATGAAATATTCTTATTAAATACTTTTTTCTTTACATAGTTGAATGTGCTGACAACAAAATCACACAAAAATTATCAATGGAAATCAAATTTATCAACCCATGGAGGTCTGGATTTGGAGTCACACTCAAAATTAAAGTGGAAAACCACACTACAGGCTGATCCAACTTTGATGTAATGTCCTTATTAAACAAGTCAAAATGAGGCCTCAGTAGTGTGTGTGGCCTCCCACGTGCCTGTATGACCTCCCTACAACGCCTGGGCATGCTCCTGATGAGGTGGCGGATGGTCTCCTGGGGATCTCCTCCCAGACTGACTAAAGCATCCGCCAACTCCTGGACAGTCTGTGGTGCAAC
>NW_019942830.1:209732-249884 GCF_002910315.2 Salvelinus sp. IW2-2015
ATGTGCCATCCTGGATGAGCTGCACTACCTGAGCCATTGTGTGGGTTGTAGACTTCGTGTCATGCTAACCACTAGAGTGAAAGCACCGCCAGGATTCAAAAGTGACCAAAACATCAGCCAGGAAGCATAGGAACTGAGAAGTGTCTGTGGTCACCACCTGCAGAACCATCCTTTATTGGGGGTGTCTTGCTAATTGCCTATAATTTCAACCTGTTGTCTATTCCAATTGCACAACAGCATGTGAAATGTATTGTCAATCGAGTGTTGCTTCCTAAGTGGACAGTTTGATTTCACAGAAGTGTGATTGACTTGGAGTTACATTGTGTTGTTTAAGTGTTCCCTTTATTTTTTTGAGCAAGTAGTATATGCATGATTAGGGAATGTAAACCAGGTGTGCGGGGAACAAGACAAAACAAATGGAACAATGAAAAATGGAGCGGCGATGGCTAGACGGCCGGTGACGTCGAACGCCGGCCTGAACAAGGAGGGAGCCGACTTCGGCGAAGGTCGTGACAGTATCCCCCTTCGGGGTGCGCGACACCGGTCTCGGGCATGACGCCTGGAGGGCGAGTTCGCCGGCGAATCGGATGGCGACGGTGGAACTCCTGCATCATTTCAGGGTCCAACACGTCCCGCCCCGGAACCCAGCATCTCTCCTCCGGACCGTACCCCCTCCCACTCCACGAGATACTGAAGGCCCCTGCGCCGATGCCTCGAATCCAGGATGGAACTGACAGAGTACACTCGATGTCCAGAGGCGGGGAACCCTCCGCACCTCAGACTCCTGGAGTGGACCAACCACCACCGGCCTGTGGAGAGACACATGGAACGAGGGTTAATACGGTAATCGGGGGGAGTTGTAACCTGTAAACAACCTCGTTCACTCTCTCCAGGATCTTGAATGGCCCCGGCAACCGGCAAACCGCGGACCCAGCTTCCGGCAGGGCAGGCGGAGGGGCAGGTTTCGGGTCGAGAGCCAGACCCGGTCCCCCGGTGCGAACACCGGGGCCTCACTGCGGTGAAGGTCCGCGCTGGTTTTTTGGCGCAGCGCGGCCTGCTGGAGGTGAACATGGAACATGGACAGCTTCCCATGTCTCCTCCGCGCCTCCGCGCCTGAACCAGTCATCCACCGCAGGAACCTTGGTCTGACTCTGATGCCACGGCGCCAAAACCCGGCTGGTACCCCAATACGCACTGAAAGGGGGAGAGATAGTGGATGAGTGGYGGAGCGAGTTCTGCGCCATCTCGGCCCAGGACACGAACGCCGCTTACCCCCCCAGCCGGTTCTGGCAATAAGACTGCGGAAACCTGCTCACATCCTTGTTCACTCTCTCCACCTGCCCATTACTCTCGGGGTGAAAACCTGAGGTGAGGCTGATCGAGACCCCCAGACGTTCCATGAACGCCCTCCAGACTCTCGATGTGAACTGGGAACCTCGATCAGACACTATATCCTCAGGCACCCCGTAGTGCCAGAAGACGTGTGTAAACAAGGCCTCCGCAGTCTGTAGGGCCGTAGGGAGACCGGGCAGAGGGAGGAGGCGACAGAACTTAAAGAAACGATCCACAACGACCAGGATCATGGTGTTTCCCTGTGAGGGAGGAAGATCGGTCAGAAAATCCACCGACAGGTGTGACCAAGGCCGTTGTGGAACGGGTAAGGGATGTAGCTTAACTCTGGGCAGGTGTCTAGGAGCCTTACACTGGGCGCACACTGAGCAGGAGGAAACATAAACCCTCAYGTCCTTGGCCAAGGTAGGCCACCAGTACTTCCCACTCAGACAGCGCACGGTCCGAGCGATCCCCGGATGACCAGAGGGTGACGTGTGGGCCCAATAGTTCAACTGGTCACGGACAGGAGACGGAACGTACAGACGCCCGACGGGACACTGGAGGGGAGCGGGCTCTGTATTTAACGCCTGCTCAATGTCCGTGTCCAGCTCCCACACGACCGGCGCTACCAGGCAGGAGGCCAGGAGTATGGGAGTCTGATCCATGGGCCTCTCCTCTGTGTCATACAGCCGGGACAGTGCATCTGCCTTAACATTTTGGGAACCTGGTCTGTAGGAGAGGGTAAACACAAAACAGGTAAAAAAACATGGCCCACCTTGCCTGACGAGAATTCAGTCTCCTCGCTGCCCGGATGTACTCCAGGTTGCAATGGTCAGTCCAGATGAGGAAATGTTGTTTAGCCCCCTCAAGCCAATGTCTCCACGCCTTCAAAGCTTTAACCACAGCCAACAACTCTCCCGATGAGCTTCTTCGGGAAGAAAGCACAGGGGCGGAGCTTCGGTGGCGTACCCTAGCGCTGAGAGACCACGGCTCCTATCCCAGCCTGGGACGCGTCCACCTCCACTATGAACGCCAAAGAGGGATCCGGATGGGCCAGCACGGGAGCCGAGGTAAACAGAGCCCTTAGGTGCCCAAAAGCCCTGTCCGCCTCAGCCGACCACTGCAAACGTACATGATCAGTGAGGTAATGGGAGCAGCCACCTGGCCAAAACCCCGGATAAATCTTCGGTAGTAATTGGCAAACCCTAAAAACCGCTGCACCTCCTTTACCGTGGTGGGAGTCGGCCAATTACGCACGGCTGAAATGCGGTCACTCTGATGTGGAAATGCGATACCCTAGGAAGGAGATGGCCTGCTGAAAGAACAGGCATTTCTCAGCCTTGACGTACAGGTCATGCTCCAACAGTCGTCCAAGTACCCTGCGCACCAAGGACACATGCTCGGCGCGTGTAGCGGAGTATATCAGAATGTCATCGATCTACACCCTGCCCGTGCAGGTCCCTGAAAATCTTGTCTACAAAGGATTGGAAGACTGATGGAGCATTCCTCAACCCGTACGGCATGACGAGGTACTCATAATGGCCTGAAGTGGTACTAAACGCCGTCTTCCACTCGTCTCCCTCCCGGATACGCACCAGGTTGTAAGCGCTCCTGAGATCCAGTTTAGTGAAGAAGCACGCCCCGTGCATTGACTCAATCGCTGTGGCGATGAGAGGTAGCGAGTAACTGTACCTCACCGTGATTTGATTTAGACCTCAATACATGGGCACAGACCTCCCTCCTTCTTCTTCTTCACGAAAAGAAACTCGAGGAGGCAGGTGAAGTGGAGGACCGAATGTACCCCTGACGCAGGGATTCAAAGACATATGTCTCCATAGCCGCCGTCTCCAGTTGCGACAGGGGATACACGTGACTCCTGGGAAGTGTAGCGTCTACCAGGAGATTTATCGCACAATCCCCCCCGACGATGGGGTGGTAATTGAGTCGCCTTCTTTTTGGGGAAGGCGAGAGCCAAATCGGCATATTCTGGGGGGGTGTGCACGGTGGAGACCTGGTCTGGACTTTCTACCGTGGTAGCACCAACGGAAACCCCTACACACCTCCCTGAGCACTCTCGCGACCACCCCGTGAGAGCGCTCTGTTGCCATGAAATGGTGGGGTCATGACGAGCCAACCAGGGACAGCCTAGTACCACGGGAAACGGAGGAGAGTCAATGAGAAAGAGACTGATTTTCTCCTCGTGACCCTCCTAAACTAAGGGCGAACGCTCTGTCGATAAAATTCCCAGCCGCGCCTGATCGACAAGCGCCTTATGCTGGGAATGCGGGGAAAACTCAGGAAAACAAACATTAACAAACAGGTGGACAACAGAGGACTCTGGATGAGAGTGGTGCAAACTCACCTGGGGTGACGCCAGAGAGCCCTGCCTGCTGCCTCAACTCCCAGAGGGACCAACCCTGCACCGACCGGCAGTGTGCCCTCTGCGGCCACAGATAGTGCACGTGAAGGCCCCTCCTCCAGCCTCCCTAAGCGCAGCCCCTCCCAGCTCCATTGGCACCGGAGCGGTGTTGCTGGAACATGGAACCGACAGAGCCCTCTCTGGACGTCCGCGGGTAACCAGCAGGTTATCCAACCGAATGGACAGATCCACCAGTTGGTCAAAGGTGATGGTGGCATCCCTGCAGGCCAACTCCCAACAGACGTCCTCGCGCAGGCTGCATCTGTAGTGGTCGATAAGGGCCCTGTCGTTCCATCCTGCCCCGGTGGCCAAGGTCCAAAATTCCAGGGCGAACTCCTGGGCGCTCCTCGTCCCCTGCCTCAGGTGGAAGAGCCGTTCCCCCGCCACTCTACCCTCGGGCGGATGGTCGAAGACTGCCCGGAAGCGGCGGATGAACTCCTCAAAGCGGTCCAACACCGTATCTCCTTCTCTCCACACGGCGTTTGCCCACTCTAGAGCTCTCCCCGAGAGGCACGAGACGAAGTCGGACAACCTCTCTCTTCCCGAAGGAGCTGGATGAACGGTGGCCAGCTGGAGCGGCGATGGATAGAAGGCCGGTGACGTCGACTGCCGAACGACGCCCGAACAAGGAGGGGAGCCGACTTCCAGCGGAAGTCATGACAACATCACATGCGACTTGTAATAAGACTTTGCAATTAATATGATCAAAGTTTATTAAACTGAATATCCGAATTTACTGAATACCATTTAACATTATAGTAAAAACATTTGCAATCAAGTATTATTTAATAACTGTAAAATTAATGGATTCACATACTTAAGTTACAAGGCAATACTGACATTAACAAAACCTAATTCTAGGCATATAGATCCTAAGGTTAACTTACAAGACAAAGCATGAACAAAGAGATGCCTACTAGACAAGAGGCCTAGAAGCCTAGGAAATGAGCATTGATCATACATACATACATACATACATACATACATACTTTCCTCTATAGACTGGAAACAGGATAAGAGAGAGGACAAAGGCATTTAATTCCATCCATAACATCTGAAGGTGTAACTCTTTTAACCCACAACCAACCACCATTGACCAATCAAACGATACCAAGTTTAGCGTAACCTGACCAACAAGCCCAATCTCCACAGGGTGTGACAGCATAGATTCTAAAGGCTTGTGTGGGGGATGAGACCAATTCCAGAGACGGCCATCAAACTCTTTGCATAGAGTCATTTAGAGTTCACCCTGTATAGATACAAGTTACTACAGTGACCATACATCCATATAGATAGCATCAGAGTTATCCTCAGTGAACACGTTTCAGATAGATACCAAACATGGATACTATAGTATTATTATATCACACATTCAATAGTCAGTCCTCTGTATACTGTAACAGAGAGTATAACATTTTGGCTCCTCATAAGGAAAATGGCTGTCTAGTCCTTAGGCATTGTCCTTTGTGCTTTCCTTCTGTTCCTGGCCATTTGCCATGCGGACTCAGAGGTGAAGGCATTGACCTTTGTGCTTTCCTTGGATTCCTGGCCATTTGCCATGCGGACCCAGAGGTTATAGAGAGCACATAAATTAGGGCAGAGCCTACAGTGGTAAGAAAGATAGCTGTAATGACGTCTGTTTGTAGCTGGTGTGGAGGAGTCAGGCGCAGGACAGCAGATATGAGTAATAAACGTAATTTACTCAAAAATTTCACAAATACAACGCAATAATGCGAGCCCATAGTAACGGACCGTATTATATACAGACAATCACTCACAAACAAACATGGGGGAACAGAGGGTTAAATAATTAACAAGTAATAGGGTGAGTGAAACAAGGTGTGTAATACAAAGACAAAACAAATGGAAAATGAAAAGTGGATCGGCGATGGCTAGAAGGCCGGTGACGTTGACCGCCGCCCGAACAAGGAGAGGGACTGACTTCGGCGGAAGTCGTGACAATAGCAAACTAAATATGTAAAAACTAGCTAACATAAAGGAAATGACAGTGTAAAAATGATAGTTATACAAAGTCAAAGATATGAACTGTAACTCAGTAAAATCATTGAAATTGTTGCATGTTGCATTTCTACTTTTGTTCAGTATAGTTGTTTAAGGTCATACAAAGACAGAGTGCAGTAACTGCATTTTATGGGTCATAGGTCAAATCAGTGGTCATGGTTGATATGCATAACACATTACTTCATAATAAGATAATACATCAGTGCATAATCACATATCTACCTACAACATGCTGAATTTGAATACACTTTAAGCCATTTTTCTCAGTTTCACTGTTTGCATAGTTACTGATCTTTGCCTTTGTAGGGCATCATAGTGAAAGCCATATTAGGGGAGCAGCTCATATTATTCCCTATATAGTGCACTACTTTTTTACCAGATCCCTATTTTTAAATAGGGTGCCCTTTGGGACATAGACACTGTTCCCTCCTTGCCTGCTTCATTCGTCACATACTTACTTTCTGTATTAATCATTCACTTGCTGTGTTTTGTATTAATGTTAGCACACACTCTTTCTGTTTCTCTTTCTAGAAGACCAATGTCCCGCGAGCTCACTGCAATAAAATGATCATGCTGTTCACTGATGGAGGAGAGRATCGAGCTCAGGACATCTTTGAGCAGTACAACTGGCCCAACAAAACGGTCCGTTTCTCAGAAACTAAACACAYACACAAAACACATAAGCTGACATTTCAATCACTATTTCATTGGTAACTTCATTCTTGGAATCCATAAATGCATCACTAGGGTTTAAAAAATTCCTCCTGCTTATTTCCTCCTGATTACAGGAATCTTCCAAATGGGATTTCTGGTCAAAGGATACCACAATGGATATCACAGTTGGATGTGTATCTCTGTGTTAATGTCCCAGAATAAAGATGAATGGGTTCTTTGAATTCTCTTTCTCCTAAGGTGCGGGTCTTTACATTCTCTGTGGGGCAGCACAACTATGATGTCACACCCTTGCAATGGATAGCGTGTGCCAATAAAGGTGAGTGGGATCTGTGCAGGGCTATTTTTTCCTAACCAGCATCAGTGAAGATCCTTCTTGTCCAAAAATAGATGCAGTAGGGGGTTGTAACAAAATGGCCATTTTCATTTCCTTGTGCCCTAATTATCATGACACTTGTCTGCTTAAGAGAAGTTACTGTAGTCTTTCAGTTTATAACCCTTAGCCTAGGTTATAAGCGCCTGATACACAACCTCCATCTTCACTCTCCCTCATCTGTGCCATAATTGTGAGCTCTGTTTCTCATCCTATCTCTCTTTTTATCCCTCTCTCTCTCTCTCTCCAACTCTCTCTCTGCTCTCCCTCCAGGTTTCTATTTTGAGATCCGCTCCATCTGTGCCATAAGGATTAACACCCAGGTGGGTTTGTCTAGTGCCTCTTACACAGCTGATCCTGGGTCAGCCAGTTCTCCTCCTGGCACTGCTTCCTGGAATTGTTGCTGTTTACCGGAGACTGACTCTAA
Organism: Salvelinus sp. IW2-2015; assembly: GCF_002910315.2. Classification (NCBI taxonomy): domain Eukaryota; kingdom Metazoa; phylum Chordata; class Actinopteri; order Salmoniformes; family Salmonidae; genus Salvelinus; species Salvelinus sp. IW2-2015. Next base: position 216,978 of record NW_019942830.1, read on the forward strand.
TGTAGCGTATATATTATTACCCTGAGGTTATTACTGTGAAGTGTTTTTCACTTACAGCTGGATGACAGGCAAAGATATAAAGTTGGACAAACTTTACTGAGCATCTTTCCATCAGCAACAGCACATAATCATGCAAAAAAAAATCAGCTTCCTGTGTGACATCAGCATGGGTGCGTCCCAAATGGCACCCTATTTTCTACATAGTACACTACTTTTAACCAGATCCCTGTGTGCCCTGGTCCAAAGTAGTGCACTATAACGGGAATACAGTGCCATTTGGGACACGAGCTACAGAATGTGTAACATCAGTATTGCTACACAGCTGATGCCTGACTGTTTGCTATTCCTGTGTGTTGTTACCAGGAGTACCTGGATGTGCTGGGCCGCCCCATGGTCCTGGCAGGCAGCCGTGCCAAGCAGGTTCAGTGGACCAATGTCTATCAGGATGCCTTGGTGAGGTCACCTAGCTCAGAACATTCAGCTATACCTAATCTATAGTCTGAATGCCTGTCTGTTTGTGCTATCATGCCAACTTCATTGCAGTCAGTCGCTGTTTGGTATGACATTGAGTGACAGAGTTGGCATGATAGCACAAACAGACTGGCACTCATGCTAATTCATCTACATTGGACTTAAAGAGCGACTGCACTTCCTGCTTTGGCCAAATTCTTTATCAATGCTCATTAAGAAATGCTAGCGGCCATGACTGAAGGCAAACAAGAGTTGTCTTGGGGGTGTGATTTGAGGTGGGTCTTTCTTGGGTTTGTCTTTGCCAGTCAATCACAACAAACAATGAAAGTAGCTAGCCATTTCGAGTTGAAAGCTGGCAACATGCATCAAACATGTCGTCAGGTTTGCTTGATTAGGAGCTAGCTAGCTAGCTAACGTTAGCTAGCAGGGATAAAACCTTTCTTCAGGTTCAACAATTGCTATGCAAATCTTTCTCTGACATTACACATAATCGAGAGGCTATGTATTTATCTAGTTACATCACAGTATCATAGCATGTTTGACGGTTGACAGCCCAAGAAAAAACTAGTCGGATGTAATCCATATCCTGGCCATCTGCCCAAGATTGTTGAACAACTTTCTGGAAGCCCATGTTCTCTAGAGCAGCTACTAACCACACGTCTTGTCTGGGGAAGAGGTTCAAGTGGGCGAGTTCGTTTTGCGCAGTGGTGGAAAATGTAGGCTACCCAATTTTTATACATGAGTAAAAGTAAAGATACCTTGATAGAAAATGACTCAAGTAAAAGTGAAAGTAACCCAGCAAAATACTACTTGAGTAAAAGTCTAAAATTAATTGGTTTTAAATATACTTAAATATAAAAAGTAAATGTCATTGCTAAAATATAAAATGTATCAAAAGTAAAAGTAAAAGTAGAAATCATTTCACATTCTTTATATTAAGCAAACCAGACGGGACCATTTTCTTGTTTTTTAAATTTACGGATAGCCAGGGGCACACTCAGACATCATTTACAAATGAAGCCTTTTTGTTTAGTGAGATCACCAGATTAGAGGCAGTAGGCATGACCAGGGATGTTCTCTTGATTAGTGTGTGAATTTGACCATTTACCTGTCCTGCTAAGCATTTGAAATGTAATAAGTACTTTTGAGTGTATATTGAGTAAAAAGTTGAGTAAAAAGTGTATATTGAGTAAAAAATTGAGTAAAAAGTACAGTCGTGGCCAAAAGTTTTGAGAATGACACAAATATTAACTTTCACAAAGTCTGCTGCCTCAGTTTGTATGATGGCAATTTGCATATACTCCAGAATGTTATGAAGAGTGATCAGATGAATTTCAATTAATTGCAAAGTCCCTCTTTGCCATGCAAATGAACTGAATCCCCAAAAAGCATTTCCACTGCATTTCAGCCCTGCCACAAAAGGACCAGCTGACATCATGTCAGTGATTCTCTCGTTAACACAGGCGTGAGTGTTGACGAGGACAAGGCTGAAGATCATGGTCATGCTGATTGAGTTTGAATAACAGACTGGAAGCTTCAAAAGGAGGGTGGTGCTTGGAATCATTGTGCTTCCTCTGTCAACCATGGTTACTTGCAAGGAAACACGTGCCATCATTATTGCTTTGCACAAAAATGGCTTCAAAGGCAAGGATATTGCTGCCAGTAAGATTGCACCTAAATCAACCATTTATCAGATCATCAAGAACTTCAAGGAGAGCGGTTCAATTGTTGTGAAGAAGGCTTCAGGGTGCCCAAGAAAGTCCAGCAAGCGCCAGGACCGTCTCCTAAAGTTGATTCAGCTGTGGGATCGGGGCACCACCAGTACAGAGCTTGCTCAGGAATGGCAGCAGGCAGGTGTGAGTGCATCTGCACGCACAGTGAGGCGAAGACTTTTGGAGGATGGCCTGGTGTCAAGAAGGGCAGCAAAGAAGCCACTTCTCTCCAGGAAAAACATCAGGGACAGACTGATATTCTGCAAAAGGTACAGGGATTGGACTGCTGAGGACTGGGGTAAAGTCATTTTCTCTGATGAATCCCCGATTGTTTGGGGCATCCGGAAAAAAAGCTTGTCCGGAGAAGACAAGGTGAGCGCTACCATCAGTCCTGTGTCATGCCAACAGTAAAGGATCCTGAGACCATTCATGTGTGGGGCTGCTTCTCAGCCAAGGGAGTGGGCTCACTCACAATTCTGCCTAAGAACACAGCCATGAATAAAGAATGGTACCAACACATCCTCCGAGAGCAACTTCTCCCAACCATCCAGGAACAGTTTGGTGACGAACAATGCCTTTTCCAGCATGATGGAGCACCTTGCCATAAGGCAAAAGTGATAACTAAGTGGCTCGGGGAACAAAACATTAATATTTTGGGTCCATGGACTCCCCACACCTTAATCCCATTGAGAACTTGTGGTCAATCCTCAAGAGGCGGGTGGACAAACAAAAGCCCACAAATTCTGACAAACTCCAAGCATTGATTATGCAAGAATGGGCTGCCATCAGTCAGGATGTGGCCCAGAAGTTAATTGACAGCATGCCAGGGCGGATTGCAGAGGTCTTGAAAAAGAAGGGTCGACACTGCAAAAATTTACTCTGCATCAACTTCATGTAATTGTCAATAAAAGCCTTTGACACTTATGAAATGCTTGTAATTATACTTCAGTATTCCATAGTAACATCTGACAAAAATAAAGACACTGAAGCAGAAAACTTTGTGGAAATTAATATTTGTGTCATTCTCAAAACTTTTGGCCACGACTTTACATTTGTTTCTTTAGGAATGTAGTGCATTAAAAGTAAAAGTTGTCAAAAATATAAATAGTAAAGTACAGATTGCCCCAAAAACGACTTAAGTAGTACTTTAAAGTATTTTTCCTTAAGTACTTTACACCACTGGTTTTGAGTGCCCCGGTTGTGTGGGGTTTGCTCATTTTCGACCATTCCATTGGTCCTCCTAAGGAGAGTTCTCCGTCCACCCAGGGCAACGGGCCATGCAAAGCGAACTTGCCCTGTCTTTTCCACTAAAATATGGTGGCACCATGTGTTAATAGGCAAAAGGGGGCATGAAATGTTGACATAATTATAATACAAACCAAACCCTTAAGTAAGTAATGACGCAGTCACTTACCAAACTCAAATTTGGACGAGACTGACTTCATGACCAAAATTATCCTATTTACACCTTGTAGTCAATTTTGACAATTAATGTTTCTGACTCATATTGATGCCACATAGGCTGTTTAAAACCAGAGAAGTCGGTTCTATGGGCAGTTGACCTTACAGTATATACACATAGTCCACTGACAGAGACATACCATTGAGTGCTGTCACTCCTGCTTCCGCTGTTCCCCCCTGGTGCTCGAGGGCGCCAGGCTCCTCAGCATTGCGCACTCCTGCCATCATCATTACACACACCTGCCTTCCCCCCCCATCACGCGTATCAGCGATTATTGGACTCACCTGGACTCAATCACTTTTGTCATTACCTTCCCTATATCTGTCTGGTTCCCCGCTCTGTTCCCTGCTTCTGCATTGATTGTCATACGTCCTTGTTTACCCGTGTGCTAATGCTGTTCCTGTCTTGTTCTATGTCTGTTCCCGATTAAATGTTTGACTCCCCGTACCTGCTTCTCATCTCCGGCATCGACCCTTACAAGTGCTCTGAAGGTGGATGATAATATATTCACATCTGATTTCTAAGTTCCATAAGCATTACAATCTCCTGTAATCATATAGTGAGGTGCCATTGCTCAATGTAGACACATTGGGGCGGTTTCCTAGACACAGATTAAGCCTAGGCCTGGATTATGATGTCTTCTGTTGGTAGTGTGGGGGAGGACTATTAGGGAAAACACTTAACGTTTTGTTCTTCTGTTTGTCTTGTTTCTTTATAGGGTCTGGGACTGGTCTTTACTGGAACCATGCCTGTTTTTAATCTCACCGTGGATGGAAACTCACAGGTGCAGTCATTTAAAACAGTTCACGTTGACCTAATGGACAATCTTTCTTTAATGAATCACAATTTCTTGAGGTTTCGTTTACTGGTTGTTTTCTCCACAGAATCAGCTCATATTAGGTGTCATGGGGGTGGACGTGCATCTGGACGAAATCAAAAAGCTGACACCACGATACAACGTCAGTATACCGCATCATATCTTACTTCACACACGCTTGCATGCACACAAGTAATAATTTATTCTCTGCTTCGTAACTTTGCAGCTCGGAGCCAATGGGTACATATACGCCATCGACCCAAATGGATACCTTCTCCTGCATCCAAACCTTCACCCAAAGGTTATGTATACTTTATTCCCCCACTGAAAGATCACTGTGCAGTTTATAGGGAGCATTGTAAATAGATTGTAGATTGTACATTTCGATTTGATACAAAGTGAATGTGGTTGGATGTAGGTTAGATATAGAACCTAGTGTGTACTGCTTATTGCATGTCATTCCAATTAGCTAAGATAAGACTGCCACTGCATGTATTAAACTGAACATAGAATACAACTGAGATGTATTCAACTGAATGTGTTACTGTAAAACATGGGAATGATGTGACTGGTGCTTTTCTGCAACAGCTGCTCGACCTACCAGAGCCTGTAACACTTGACTTCCTGGATGCTGAGGTGGAGGACAGCTCCAAACAGGAAGTGAGTATAATAACATGCACTGTGCCATAAACTATATACACTGAGTATACAAAACATTAAGAACACCTGGGCCCAGATTCACAAAACACTTCTTACGCAAGAACTTAAGAAGCTTCGTAAGAAAAAAAATAAGAAGTTCATAAGAGTTCGTAAGATCAATTCCTCAACAATATTTTAAGATYKAATGATTTTCTTACGAAMGTCTCAAATATCTTCTTACGAATCTTCTTAAGATGTGTGTTGCTAGGCAACCAATTTAGCTAGCTATCTAGCTAGGAATGGCAATCATGTTAGCATATTTCCTACTGAGATTACTGTTCTAAAACATGCTCTTGGGTTAGACCATGGAGATGCGACAGCGTATTTTTATATATTTTTTTATTTCACCGTTATTTAACCAGGTAGGCTAGTTGAGAACAAGTTCTCATTTACAACTGCGACCTGGCCAAGATAAAGCAAAGCAGTTCGACACATACAGCAACACAGAGTTACACATGGAATAAACAAACATACAGTCAATAATACAGTAGAAAAAGTCTATATACAGTGTGTGCAAATGAGGTAGGATAAGGGAGGTAAGGCAATAAATAGGCCATGGTGGCGAAGTAATTACAATATAGCAATTAAACACTGAACACTRCGTAGGTAACATACTATCTCTACATTCCAGATCCGCAAACATATGATTGATGGCAGACCGGGTGACATGCAGATTAAGACGCTTGTAAAATCAATTGATGAGGCAAGTGTGTGTATGTGTGTGTGTGTATTTGTTAATTACTTCACACCTAGGCAATATATCAGGTATACTTTACTTCACATACTTAATTCACAGTAATGACTTTGTCAACCCCAGTAAGCCAACAGCCATGGTCAYGGACGGTTGATCAACACACTTACGTGAGAGCAAACCTATTTTAACATGTGGCTTTTCCCCCTTCGTTGCAGCGATACATAGATGAGGGAGTTCGGAGTTACACCTGGACACCCATCAATGGTACAGACTACAGGTGAGAGGGCAGGAGATGGAGGTGTGGGTTGAAGGATAGAGGTTTAGTACTGGTAACCATAGCAATAGGATATGAACTGCTGAAGATGACAGGGTTGMGAGTGTAGGTGGACGGACTCTATATCTAGCAGCTTAATGGCGGTAGTGTCTTCTATTGAGCCTCAGACTTTGATTCATTTCCTCTGTTTTCTGTTGGGGATGCTGCCACTTGTAGTCTGGGCCTGGTACTGCCRCCCTACAGTGAATACTACATCCAGGCAGACCTGAGTGATGTGATGCTGCAGCTCCAGTGTGAGTACCACTGCCCACCCAGAGAGCCCCTTTAGCTCTGGTCCAGGGCGTTATGTGCGGCTTGATGACACTGATCCCGATGACATGTGCGGGTGGTTACTTTTTCTCTCCGCTGCAGATCTGCAATCGTTGCTGCCCAGCTCCTTTGAATCAGGGGGACACGTGTTCCTGGCTCCCAGGTACAGAGATGTGTGTGAGATGTGTGTGTGTGTGTGTGTGTGTGTGTGTGTGTGTGTGTGTGTGTGTGTGTGTGTGTGTGTGTGTGTGTGTGTGTGTGTGTGTGTGTGTGTGTGTGTGTGTGTGTGTGTGTGTGTGTGTAATCTCATCTCTGTCTAACCATTCTTATTTTAGGGAATACTGCAAGCGTCTGCACATCTCTGACAACAACACACAGTTCCTGGAGAACTTCCTGTCTCTCATGGTGGAGATCACACCAGAATCTGAAGACTGTGAGTTTCTCTTCTTTATGTCAATGAGTTTGTAGAGTGGTTAGGGCCATGCCATTCACCATACTACACCAGCTTTGAACTGCTGAAGATGACATGGAATTGTGCAAAAAGCTAATTTTTCACCTATTATATTTTATAAAGACTGACGGGTTACATTAACTGTGTGTGTTCACAGGTGATCAAGGCCTCATTCACAACCTGATCTTGGATTCTGGAATCATCTGGCAGCTAGCATCTAGAGTGTGGAAGAACAAGGATATCCAAACGTGAGTGAACTCAACAAAYAATTGCCCTATATCATTGATATTAAAACCAATTCATTTGAATAATAACAATATGTGAAACGTCTGAGTGAATTAAATTACTTTTTGCTTCAGGTATGGTTTCCTGGCATTATTTGCAGCCACAGACGGAGGTGTAACCCGGGTCTTCCCCAACTCGTGAGTGTGTCTTTGAGTAGTTACAGATATCACTCTGACTAATAAAATGTATTGTTTGTTTGTTTGTTAATAACTGCATGCCTTTCCTGTCTGTGAGCATTATGGCAGCTGAATGTGAGTATGCTTGAAAACTTACGCATTACTCAAGCAATACTGCTTGAATACTTATGTATTACTCAAGCAATACTGCTTGAATACTCAACCAATACTGCTTGAATGTGTGTTGTCTTGTGCTTCCCAGGGCTGCTGAGTTGTGGGATGAGGACCCTGAGCCCTTCAACTCCAACTACTACCGCCGCAGCCTTGACAACAAGGGCTATATGTTCAGAGCTCCACCCAGAGCCTGTGAGTAACACACACTGATATATACGCTACATGGCTAAAAGTATGAGGAAACKCCTTCAAATTAGTGAATTTGRCTGACAGGTGTATAAATCTGAGCTCACAGCCATGCAATCTCCATAGACAAACAATGGCAGTAGAATGGCCCGTAATGAAGAGCTCAGTGACTTTCAACGTGGCACCGTCATAGGATGCCACATTTCCAACAAGTCMGTTCATAAAATGTCTGCCCTGCTAGAGCTGCCTCGGTAAACTGTAAATGCTGTTATTGTGAAGTGGAAATKTCTAGGAGCAACAACGGCTCAGCCGCGAGGTGGTAGGCCACACAAGCTCACAGAAYGGGACCGCCGAGTCCTGAAGCGAGTAGCACATAAAAATTGTCTGTGCCCGGTTGCAACACTCATTACAGTGTTCCAAAMTGCCTCTGGAAGCAACGYCAGCACAAGAACTGTTGGGAGCTTCATGAAATGGGTTTTCATGGCTGAGCAGCTGCACACAAGCCTAAGATCACCATGCACAATGCCATGCATCGGMTGGAATGGTGTAAAGCTCGCCGCCATTGGACTGTGGAGCAGTGTAAACGCGTTCTCTGGAGTGATGAATCACGCTTCATCTGGCAGTCTGACGGATTAATCTGGGTTTGGCAGATGCCAGGAGAATGCTACCTAGCCGAATGCATAGTGCCAACTGTAAAGTTTGGTGGAGGAGGAATAATGGTCTGGGGCTGCTTTTCATAGTTTGGGCTAGGCCCCTTAGTTCCATTGAAGGGAAATATTAACGCTACAGCAAACAATGACATTCTAGAGGATTCTGTGCTTCCAACTTTGTTTGGGGCAGGCCCTTTCATGTTTTAGTATGACAGTAGTGTAGTAGTAGTAGTAGTAGTAGTGTGCACAAACCGATGTCCATACAGAAATGGTTTGCCGACATCGGTATGGAAGAACATAACTGGTCTGCACAGAGCCCTGACCTCAACCCCATCTAATACCTTTGGGATGAATTGGAAAGCCGACTGCGAGCCAGGCCTAATCGCCCAACATCAGTGCCCGACCTCACTAATGCTCCTGTGGCTGAATGGAAGCAAATCCCTGCAGCAATGTTCCAACATYTAGTGGAAGCCTTCTCAGGAAGGTGGAGGCTGTTATAGCAGCAAAGGAGGGACCAACTCCATATTAATKCCCATGATTTTGGAATGAGATGTTCGACGAGCAGGTGTCCACATACTTTTGAACATGTAGTGTATATGACCTTGGAGATAAAAGTCAGGTTTTTAGATAGCAAACAGGTTGTAGGCATTTAAAGACATTTCACTCATATAACATGAAAATACGTGATTCACACATTTTGTTTTTAACCTGTCAGGATAACACAGATCAATCACTGCTTTCTGTTTGCATRAACTTTGACCCTGTTAAACTTTGTTGTAGCCATGGATGATCCRGTGACCTCGGAGAACGGCACCATCGGAATCCTGGTCAGCACTGCCGTGGAAGTCAACCTGGGAGGCAAGAACCTGAAACCGGCAGGTAAAGCTGTTTTGGTTATGAATAAAGTAATTGGAGGAGGATGTGTTATCTTTTAATGTCAATGKTCCCTAGCGTTGCAAAATTCCAGGAACTTTCCTCAAATTCCCAGGAAATCTGGAATCCTCCTGGGAATTTAGGGAGAGTTACTGGAATTTTGCAACTCTAATGGCCTCAGATCCTGGTTGCTTTGTCCTGCTCCATCTTCTTAAAGTAGAAGTTCACCAAAAATCCCAAAACACCCAAGTGATTCCATAAATTGAAACTAGTTCAGTGGATGTTGCCCTCTCCCCCCCCGTAGTGCTGCTGTACTGATGTACTGAAACAGCTGAAAAAATGGGTCATGTTACTCGTGACGTTGCTGGATGCAGGCCTCTCTCTTATCCGTTGCCAGTGTGGGCAACTGTTTTGTTTTATTGAAMGYGTATGGCYGAACTAGCTATTTTTGTCAAAAGTACTATCGGTTTTGAGTCAGGGAATGTGTACTTTTCCATCTAAAACATTTGCTGTTATTTTATGTAATTATTTTATGAAGGCGACTGCCACAGCAGCGGAGATGAGTAACAACTGCGCATGTGCGCCCTCGTGGGGAAGGAAGGGCCCTGCTACGAAGGAACGTCATGATAGGCCTTTATATGGAGCTTGATGTCACAGATTCATTTTTTGGGGGCTGGAGAAGGCGCTAGTGCGAAAGTTGATAAAGCATATCGCAGGTAAAATTAGTTACACAAAATGTGACTTTGTCGCTATATTTAGCGAGTATTCAGACCCCTCTAGCGACACATTTTCAAAAAAGTGACTAGCGACAAATCTAGCGACTTTTTCTGGTGTTATTGGAGACTTTGAGACTCTGACGTGAAAGCACGTATCGTTCTTACTCTTCTCAAGGAGCAGCAGGTGCTGCCGTGGGCCCCACCCCGTCCCAAAGCACTCACAGGCGGCCCATTCCTCGCGCAGCAGTCCCTCCCAGCTGCAGTCAGAGCAGGAGATGTTCASSCCTCCACGTCCAGACTGCAAATGAATCGCGCATGCGGGAAGCCGCCGCTGGCTGATCCCGCCCTGGCTTACATTCAGGGCGTATGTAAAATGTAAAATGTTCTTTGTCTAAAATAAATCATTGCACAAAAATAAATCACTGCATTTGACTCACACAGCCTCAGTCACTTACTCACCTTGTCCACTGTGTGTGTGCCTCTCTGTGACATAAGCTAAACATCTAGCTGGCTAGCTCATCATGTCTCAGTCTAAACTGTACACTCAAAAATACAGAAAGGAGTGGGAATCAAACCCTGAATTCAAAGGCTGGTTGAAGCCGTTTATTGGAGATGATACACGGGCATACTGCCTGTATTGTAAGGCTGATTTCTACGCCAAACTTAGTGATGTAAAAAAACACATGACAACTCAAAAACATACTCAAAAGGCGAAGCGTTTAATGTTTTCCATTAAACGATACGGAGAGATGCTGAAGTTGGTTAGTTGCAATTCAAATAGTAAATGTGACTCACCGCCTCGATTCGTATTATGTAGCAACATTTGAAATTGTGTTTTTCACAATCATCACAAATGTTTTAGGTGGAAAAGTACACATTTCCTGACTCAAAACCAATAGTACTTTTTTAAATKTATTTTTATTWATTTTTTACCYCTTTTTCTCCCCAATTTCGTGGTATCCAATTGGTAGTAGTTACAGTCTTGTCTCATCGCTGCAACTCCCGTACGGACTCGGGAGGCATGCATCCTCCAAAACACAACCCAACCTAGCTGCACTGCTTCTTGACACAACGCACATCCAACCCGGAAGCCAGCCGCATGCATCCTCCAAAAAACAACACAACCTAGCTGCACTGCTTCTTGACACAACGCACATCCAACCYGGAAGCCAGCCGCACCAATGTGTTGGAGGAAACACCGTACACCTGGCGACCTGGATAGCGTRTACTGCGCCCGGCCCGCCACAGGAGTCGCTAGTGCGTGATGAGACAAGGATATCCCTGCCGGCCTAACCCAGACGATGCTGGGCCAATTGTGCGTCGCCCCATGGACCTCCCGGTCGCGGCCGGCTGCAACAGAGCTTGGGCTCGAACCCAGAATCTCTGGTGACACAGCTAGCAATGCAGTGCYTTAGACCACTGCGCCACCCGGGAGGCCCCAACTRATAGTACTTTTGAAAAAAATAACTAATTCGGCTGTACGCTTTCAATAAAAAAATGAATGTATCCACACTTTGCGGATTTCTGAATCATGAATTCACTGGCAACGGGARCAGAGCAAGGCCTCCTCCTTTAGTGGGCTATCTCTTACTCTTCTGTTATCTCTATCTTTCATGGTCTGGTCTCATGGTTTTGTTTGAACTCTCCTGCTGACCAGTTGTGGGGGTGAAGCTAGACTTGGAAGCATGGGTAGACAAGTTCAAGATCTTGGCCAGCAACGTGTCTGACAGTCGTCAGGGCTCGCAAAAGGTACCGTATGAAAGGCTGGGTAAAAAAATGATCAGTCCTCTATGTGACTGCTGTCAAGTGACTTGAACAGATCCAGTCTAACGTTATTATGTCATGATGACTCTGATTTCCTTTGTACAGTGTGGGCCATCCAGAAGTTGTGAGATGGACTGCGAAGTCAACACTGATGTAAGAATGAATCTCCTTTCACATAGCCCTACCCCAGGAAGAGTAGCTGCTGCTTTTGCAACAGCTAATGGGGATCCTAATAAAAATACCAAATACCAAAATTGTACAAACTGCTGTCACAGTACCCAACCAGACACAACCCACACACACATACAGTTTGACTAGTTCATGTCAACCAAGTGTCTGGGGAATTATGGCGTGATTTGTTTGTGTGTGTGTCCAGTGCTGGTCTGTGTGACAGAGAGAATAAGAGAGAGTGTGAGAGTCTGTATGTGCCTGTCGGTAGTGATATAATAATCCAATCCAATTCCCTGTCTCTAGGACTTACTCTGCTATCTGATTGACGATGGGGGCTTCCTGGTGATGTCCAACCAGAGGGATCACTGGAAAAAGGTATGGAGGGTAAACGTCAGTAGGTACCAATCAGGTCAACTTACACAATCTCTATATGGTCAAATAGCACAATAAACTTGATTATCGAAGATATTGAGAGATTCTTTGGTAGCTGTATGTTAAAATTATAACATTCAGTCTGTATTATTTGACTCCATTAGTTTTAATAGGTGCAGACCAGTCACAAAGCCTTACCCTTGTTTTTTTTCTATAGCTCAGTGTGCAAATAATACAGACTGATTGTTATCAAAWATATTGTATGATAGATCTGTGTATTAAAGATATGGCGATGTTGGTCTGACAAAGATCTTTTCTACCTGCCTGTCAGTTATCCCAGTATCTTTCTGTTCTAGGTGGGCCTTTTCTTTGGTGATGTGGACCCCTATCTTATGCACGCGCTGTATAACAACTCCATCTATGCCCGCCGGCAGTCCTTTCAGTACCAGTCAGCATGTGAGCCAGTCAGCAGCAGCCACACAGGGGCAGCACCCAGGGGCATCTTTGTGGTGAGAGTTCAAGGACCAGGGCAGTCTTACCTTACCTTACTTACCTTAGTTCATCTCCAGGGTCCATATTTGTGAAGTGTTTCAGAATAGGAGTGCTGATCTAGGATCAGTTTTGCATTTTACAGGGGGTTCTGATCCTAGATCTGCACTCCTACTCTGAGACGTTTTACGGGTGGATACAGGCCCAGAGAAAATGACTAACTATTCCACCTAGCCTATTAAAGATGCAGCTACCACACCATTGTTTATACCCTCAGATCTACACAAGTCCCTTAGTGGGAAACTCTTAGAAAAAAGGGTTCCAAAAGGGTTCTTCGGCTGGCCCCATACAATAACTATTTTTGGTTCCAGGTAGAACTACTTTTTGGTTCCAGGKAGAACCGTTTTGGGTTCCATGTAGATCCCTCTACAGAAATGGTTCTACAGTGCCTTCGGAAAGTATTCAGACCCCTTGACTTTTTCCACATTTTGTTAAGTTACCGCCTTATTCTAAAATGTATTAAATTGTTTTTTCCCCTCATCAATCTACACACAATACCCCATAATGACAAAGCAAAAACTGTAGACATTTTTGCTAATTTATAAAAATGTAAGAAACTGAAATATCACATTACATAAGTATTCAGACCCTTTACTCAGTACTTTGTTGTAGCACCTTTGGCAGCGATTAAAGACTTGAATCTTCTTGGGTATGACGCTACATGCTTGGCACACCTGTATTTGGGGAGGTTCTCCCATTCTTCTCTGCAGATCCTCTCAAGCTCTGTCAGGTTGGATGGGGAGCGTTGCTGCACAGCTATTTTCAGGTTTCTCCAGAGATGTTCGATCAGGTTCAAGTCTGGGCTCTGGCTGGTCCACTCAAGAACATTCAGAGACTTGTCCCGAAGTCACTCCTACAATGTCTTGGCTGTGTGCTTAGGGTCGTTGTCCTGTTGGAAGGTGAACCTTCGACCCAGTCTGAAGTTGTGAGCGCTCTGGAGCAGGTTTTCATCAAGGATCTCTCTATAATTTGCTCCGTTCATCTTTGCCTCAATCCTGACTAGTCTCCTAGTCCCTGCCGCTGAAAAACACCACCACAGCATGATGCCTGTCTCTTATACACATCTAGATGTGTATAAGAGACAGGTCTTGGCTGTGTGCTTAGGGTCGTTGTCCTGTTGGAAGGTGAACCTTCGACCCAGTCTGAAGTTGTGAGCGCTCTGGAGCAGGTTTTCATCAAGGATCTCTCTGTAATTTGCTCCGTTCATCTTTGCCTCAATCCTGACTAGTCTCCTAGTCCCTGCCGCTGAAAAACACCACCACAGCATGATGCTGCCACCACCATGCTTCACCGTAGGGATGGTGCCAGGTTTCCTCCAGATGTGACGCTTGGCATTCAATGCTGCATACATTTTCTGGTACCCTTCCCCAGATCTGTGCCTGGACACAATCCTGTCTCTACGGACAATTCCTTCGACCACATGGCTTGCGTTTTGCCATGACATGCACTTTCAACTGTGGAACCTTATATAGACAGGTGTGTGCCTTTCCAAATCATGTCCAATCAATTGAATTTACCACAGGTGGACTCCAATCAAATTGTAGAAACATTTCAAGGATGATCAATGGAAATAGGATGCATTTTGAGTCTCATATCAAAGGGTCTGAATACTTATGTAAATACGTTTTTTATTTTTAATAAATTAGCTACAATTTCTAAAACCTGTTTTCGCTTCGTCATTATGGGGGGAAGTGTGTAGATTGCTGAGGAAATCGTTTAATTTAATCCATTTTAGATTAAGGCTGTGGAAAAATTCAAGGGGTCTGAATACTTCCCGAAGGAGCTGTAAATGGAACCCAAAACGGTTGTACTTGGAACCAAAAGGGGTTTTTCTATGGGGACGGCCAAAGAACTCCTTTTGGTTCTAGATAGCACCTTTTTTTCTAACAGTGTAGGGGGGCTAAAGGTTGTTTCTGGAAGGGGCTATCAACTTCAACCTCATAAGGCTCTGGTAAAAAGTAGTGCACTATAGGGAACGGCGTTTGGGACTTATTCTAAATCTTTCAGTGAGTAATGGCTTCTCCTTGTGTTTTCTCTTCTTCTCCTCCCATCCTGGTCCCCAATGTGTTGTGTCTAGCCCTCCATCGCAGACATGCTCAGTCTGGCCTGGTGGACATCGGCGGCGGCATGGTGAGGCTATCTCTATTTCAGCACAGATCACATGACCTAAAGAACAAGATGTATGAAACGTAACCCTTTAAAGGGATGATCTGGGATTAGTACATACATTTTTGAACTTAATGATACAGCCATAGATTCTTGGAGAATATAACTTAGAAATAGTTCAACTGTCTTGCTCCATCACAACCCAAAATAAAACCTTGTTTTACAATATAATTAATAAACGAGTACTGTATAACTTCAAAATAGGAATATCATTTTGATCTAATGCATGGTCAGTTTTTGCATCCATAGCTCCGTGTTTGAATTTGAGAGTAGTTCGATTTCTCCAGCTCCATCCCTCAGCTGTTTACCAAAACGTTGTTGTTTGATTGCCCCTTTTAAGCGTGTCTAGTCTCGGCTGTTAACCCACTACGGTCGAGGTCCCCGCCCCCGCAGAAATCTCATTAGGATAATAAAAAAATCCCCATAAGATTCTGTCAGTTTAAGCTAGAGATATGTTTTTGGCATTGGATGCGTCTCAATCCACCGCATCCGCCTATTTCGCACCTCTGCATCTGGGGTGAAAGGTGACAGAGCTAGAGCGGTGTTTATCAGACCATGAGACACCACAAAAATCGGTCTTCTCACAAAATCGTCTGTAGTCTACAAACTATTATGACCCCTCTATGGAAAGATGAGACTCACGAACACGATGGTGATGATGATGTTCTCCTCTCACAAGCGTCTTCGGACTTGTATAAAGTCAGTACAGCCGATCTGCTAACTTCTGGCTGTAGTGTCCGAACAGTTTGGGCTACGCACTAATATGACGTCTCTGTGGAAAGGTGAGACTCACGAACACGTACATGTCGGTTGTTTTGTTCTAGGATGCCCACAGGCCTCACAAGACTTGTTGAAGGTCTCCCAGTACCAGTTGAAAAAATGAATGGAAGTATACAGTGCATTCGGAAAGTATTCAGACCCCTTCCCTTTTTTCACATTTTGTTACGTTACACCCTTATTCTAAAATGAATATCAATCTACATACAATACGCCATAATGGCAAAGCGGGGGATTTTTTTTTTTAAATGTGCAAATTTATTAACAATTAAAAAAACAGATACCTAATTTACAGAAATATTCAGACCCTTTGCTATGGGACTCGAAATTGAGCTCAGGTGCATCCTGTTTTCATTGATCATCCTTGAGATGTTTCTACAAGTTGATTGGAGTCCACCTGTGGTAAGTTCAATTGATTGATCATGATTTGGAAAGGCACACACCTATCTATATAAGGTCTCACAGTTGTCATCACATGTCAGAGGAAACACCAAGCCATGAGGTCGAAGGAATTGTATGTAGAGCTTGAGACAGGATTGTGCAGAGGCAAGCGTCTTCCTAGCTGGCCGCCTGGCCAAATTGAGCAATCGGGGGAGAAGGGATTGGTCAGGGAGGTGACCAAGAACCTGATGGTCACTCTGACAGAGCTCCAGAGTTACTCTGTGGAGGTGGGAGAACCTTCCAGAAGGATAACCATCTCTGCAGCACTCTACCAATCAGGCCTTTATGGTGGAGTGGCCAGACGGAAGCCACCCCTCAGTAAAAGGCACATGACAGCCCGCTTGGAGTTTGCAAAAGGCACCTAAAGTACTATGACCATGAGAAACAAGATTCTCTGTTCTGATGAAACCAAGATTGAACTCTTTGGCCTGATTGCCAAGCGTCACGTCTAGAGGATACCTGGCAGACATCCCTACGATGAAGCACGGTGGTGGCAGCATCATGCTGTGGGGATGTTTTTCAGCGGCAGAGACTGGGAGACTAGGCAGGATCGAGGGAAAAATGAACGAAGCAAAGTACAGAGAGATCCTTGATGAAAACCTGCTCCAGAGCGCTTAGACTGGAGCGAAGGTTCATCTTCCAACAGGAAAATGACCAAGTCTCTGAATGTCCTTGAGTGGCCCAGCCACTGCTTGAGAGCATCTGCAGAGAAAAWTTTGAGAAACTCCCCAAATACAGGTGTGCCAAGCTTGTAGCGTCATACCCAAGAAGACTCGAGGCTGTAACTGCTGCCAAAGGTGCTTCAACAAAGTACTGAGTAAAGGGTCTGGAATACTTATGTGTATATATAATTTCAGTTTTTTCTTTTTAACAAATTTGCTCAAATTTAGAAACAAATATTTTTTGCTTTGTCATTACAGAGTATTGTGTGTAGATTGATGAGGGGAAAAAACAATTTAATCAACTTTCAGAATAAGGCTGTAACGTAACAAAAGGGGTCTGAATACTTCCCGAAGGCACTGTAGATATGGAGATATGATTTTTTTTTTAAAGTTTCCTGATCTTTCTCATGTCTCTCAGATATAGGACAGACACTTCAGAACAAACTTCCTTTAGATTTTTKGGGGGGGACTATCTGTTGTTCCGTGTAGTGAATCTGTTATTCAATGCGTTTGTATGGGCTAATAGCAGTAAGGCAACCATTTTTTTTAATCAAATATTATTTTCATATATTTTTGGGACACTTCAAGGGTTCTTAAAAATCAAAGTTAGACAGCAAAATTATCCTTGATAGTAGAACCCCCCCCCCCCCCTAGACAGGGTTTAGACTTATGGGTTTATGAAGTATTAAGTCAGGTTTAGGTCAGAGAGATGTCCTGTCTATTACTGTGATATTACTCTATGACTCAGCTTCCCTCTCACTGTGTGTTGTTACCTGATTCATCTATATCAGGTCTGTAGTCCAGCAGCTGCTCTATGGACTGGCCTACAACAGTTGGCTCTACACAGGTTGGTGCACATTCCTTATTCTTGTGCTGTATGTGTGCCTTTCTCCAAGCTGACATGTTAGGGGAATATGTTTCCATAAGCTATGGGAAAGTAGTTGGTGTACACGGGACAACACATTGCCAGGGCTGTCTTGCTGGAAATGAATGGAGCTCGATGTGTTTTTACGTATAAACATGTACATGTCACATGTATGAAGCTGGCTCCCCACTGTAGACGAAGGTTCAATCCCCGCGTCCACCTTTCACACTGTTTCTCCCACTGTAACGGCTGTCGTAGTCGTTCTCCTCCTCAGACGAGGAGGAGCATGGATCGGACCAAGATGCGGATTGGTAAGTATTCATTATTTAATGGAAAAACAACAAACACTACAAAATACAAAAACCAACAAACGTGACTAACCCGAAACAGTCCTGTGTGGCCCAAACGCTGACACAGGAACAAACACCCACAAAACACARGTGAAACCCWGGCTGCCTWAGTATGATTCTCAATCAGGGACAACGATTGACAGCTGTCTCTGATTGAGAATCATACCAGGCCGAACACAAAATCCCAACATAGAAAATCAAACCTAGACCAACCCACCCAACTCACGCCCTGACCAACTAAAACAAATACATGACAAAGGAAAACAGGTCAGGAACGTGACACCCACGTGCCTGTATCCCCCTCTCATTTCATAACTGTCAAATAAAGTGCCAAGATACCCTAAACAAAAAACATTTCTGTGTGTTTCATTCCTCCTTTGTTGCAGGTGATGTTCTGGCAGATGGGTTTGACCAGAAGGAGAGCAGCTGTGTGACCATCCAAAGCCAGTTCTACTTCACCAACACCACCAACTCATACAATGTGCTGCAGGACTGCGGGAACTGCTCCAGGTGTGTGTACGCATGCATGTTTTGTGTGTGTGTGTGTGTGTGTGTGTGTGTGTGTGTGTGTGTGTACAAATACGTGACCTCTTTTCCTCTGTTGTAGGTTATTTCATGCTAAGAGGATAGAGAACACCAACCTGTTGTTTGTGGTGGCCGAGACACTGCCCTGTAGCTCCTGTGAGATCGAGAGACTGACCCAGGTCAAAACAGAGTGTATCCTTCATTTGGCCACCAGGATTGCAACGTCTACAAATCTGCACAAAGGCTGTCCACAAACGGGGGCATGATCTCCTGCATGTTACAAAAACCTAATGCATTGACTTATTAGATAATACAGCTAGCTGTAGCCTACATTTTGTAAATAAGTGAATCACTTGTTATCGTATCCATATAGAAGACTCTATATAGGCCCAAAGTGTCACTGCATTTCCTTGTTGACCCTCTGACCTTAACCCAGGCCAACAGTCCAGGAGGAGGATCCCTGTGAGGTGTTGAACTCTGCACGCTACCGGAGAGGCCCGACCGAATGCTGGGACTACAATATCTGGGTAAGGAGTTCTCTAGTACCACAGACATACTGTGTCCCCACTTGGCACCCTTTTCCTAATATACAGTAATGCCCTACTTTTGACCAGAGTCCTATGGGCCCTGGTCAAAAGTAGTGCCCTATAAAGGGTACAGGGTGCCATCTGGGACACATCCGTGGTCTCTTGTGCATCACTTCCTATTTTTATTATTTTGATATATATTATATAGGTGGTTGTTCTCTAGTCCTCTCAGTCTGCGTCTTCTCTTTATTTCTCTCTTCTAGGAGAACACATCGGAGTGTGGGAGAGGCCATTCCCTACAATCTTCAATAGGAATCCTTTTCTCTATCCAGCTGATCCTGACTCTTCTCTCTCTCTGACACCTGGACTAGACCATTACCACAGTCATCATCCACTGTCTCCTGACATCCATTCTCTTACTCTTCCCTTTGTTCTTCAACATTTCTTTATCCACTTCTGGTCGGGGTTTGACCTCTGCAAAAACAGATGTTATTTTTTTCTTCCATAATTCCAACTTCCTCTTTCCTCTCCCTTTCTCTAGTGTGATTTCCATTCATCTCTCTCTCTGCATTGCCATTGCATGTCTCATATGACAGGCCACTTGAAAAGAAGAGAGTTTCTCTTATTTTGATGACAGTAAATTGCCCCAAGTGTGAGATATGGAACATTTTTTGAATCATCCATATCCTTTAAAAAAATCACTCCATTTGAATGTGTGATAAAGGGATGTTATGACAAATATTTTATTGACTTAGATGTTAGTTAGCATCAATGCTCAATATGTTCTAAAAGTGCTTCCAAAAGCCAAATAAGTGATTGAGAGATTTAAAAAAAACATTGTAACAAAAGTACAGTGGACTGTTGCTATCAACTGATACAGTACATTTCGTTTTTGTGAATTTTACATGAACATATAGTAAATATAAATTCAAAAAACACATGCGTAAAATATATTCCAAAGATGTATTTTTGTTCATATATATATATATATATATATATATATATATATATATACACACACACAGTACCAGTCAAAAGTTGACACACCTACTCATTCCAGGGTTTTTCTTTATTTTTACTATTTTCTACATTGTAGAATAAAGTAGCCACCCTTTGCCTTGATGACAGCTTTGCATTCCAGGGTTTTGCATTCCAGAGTGTGCAAAGCTGTCTTCGAGGCAAAAGGTGGCTACTTTGAAGAATCTCAAATATAAAATATATTTTGATTTGTTTAGCACTTTTTTGGTTACTACATGATTCCATATGTGTAATTTCATAGTTTTGATGTCTTCACTAATATTCTACAATGTAGAGAATAGTAAAAATTAAGAAAAACTCTGGAATGATTAGGTGTGTCCAAACTTTTGACTGGTACTGTGTATATATATATATATATATATGAAAAATACATGTATTGAATTAGATGTATGAACAAACATGCATAGCCTATATGTCAAATGTTATACTCCATTTGGATGGTTGAAGATGACCTACTGAAGCTTTACCTTGCATCTTGTGCAATGATTTGTCTATGTGATCTGAAAAGCTCATGCATTTGTGTATGCTAACTTCTGGAGAATGTAGCTTATGTATGGGCAGCTTTCAGTGTAAACATTTGATGATGCCACTCCCAGATTCCCTTTGTTGATATTCCCTTCTAGTCCAAGCAGAGCTTTATAGCCCCTGGAAGCCTTTATGAAGAAACACATTTGGGTTATAGAAAAAGGAGTAATATTTTTGACACACTTTTTTTGATGAAATATTTGTAAAATGTTTTTTCTTTCATGTCATGCCTGGTGTTCCACCCAGCAGTGCCTTGGTGCACTCCTATTGGATGAGCGGGACTTTAGATCTCAGTTCTGGACAGTAGACACTTCTGCTCCAGCCCTGGAGAAAGGCACACTCGACTCTATGGACAGTACTGACTGAAAGGACAGCCCTCAATGGATTTTGTGGGCCATGGGAAATGTTACGGTGGACTGTGTGAGGTAAAGGGAGATAGGTGTAGTTTAGGATTATATTTCAGACTGCAAGGTATTAGGGATACAGCACAATTGAAACAGCGCACAGTTGGAGTGCAGTTACAGTACTTTCCCTTGTAATTTCCCCATGGACACAGAGGCACAGCTATCGTTCAGCCTGAACCAGTCTGTTTGTGAAAAGGTGCAGTCAACCGTGTGACCAAGAGTGGATCATGGATAAAGGACAGCCTAGATAGCCTGCTTCCCCAGTGCTCAGTGTCATCTCCCTCTACCCTGTAGTTCAGTGGTGTACCGCAGTATCTCATGCAATTCTACACATTTTGCCATGAGGCTGAGAGAATTTTGCATTTTTAAAGCAAATTTCCTGTTATTCTATACATTTTGGCATGAGGCTGAGAGATAATGTTGCAGTTTTACAGCAAATTTCCTGTAATTATTTTTTTTTTTACATGGCTTATGACATGTTCATATCGTATCTGGGGAGGGTGAGRGGACCATAGAGATCCTATTAAATTACTAGCGGGCGGTTATGTCATTAACCCTCGAAGTTCCAGAATGGAGTGAAAATGGCTGCCATATTGGTCAGGGAGAAATCCAAACCAGCCTAAATGGAATGAAAGGCATAATCCTGATTTTACTTATGCAGGAAATTAAAACAAAGGCATGTGATGTATCAGCAATTGTGTAATAGAATTATTTTCAACCAAATATGTTATATAATCATAAAAACAGTGTATGTGGGTTTTATACACATTTTCTCTATAAATAGCCACAAAAATACATGTAACCAGACCATAAATGTCAACATTTTAGCTTTCTTGGAAATCTGAGAGTGCTATTATATGATACAATATAAGTACTTGTTGCATTTACAACTTGTCTAAGTCCTATCATCTACTGATTTCAGCCAGTGTATGGCTGTAGATTGACTACATTGTTTGAATGGAATATTGGCAGTAAAACTGTCTGGATAGCTAGCTAACAAATATACAGTGCAGATACATTTTACACAATATCWTATCACAACACTGGCAAACCATAGTTGACCAACTCCCTGACCAAAATGGCTGACCTTTAAACCATTCTAGTATTCTAATTCCTAATTCTATGGGGGCGACCTCCAACCCACGGGAATATCCATACTCTCTGTAGGAATACCAGATACCAGATCACCGTTCCTACTGACCTCACTGTATACATGAGACATCCAGGAAGTGACTTGCCATCAGCCAATCAGATATGATGAGTCACTCAATTACAATGACTGTTAGAATACAGTATTAGCAGTAGTTCAACTGTTTTTCTGCAATTCTCAATCATGTAGAGCCTTTGTTAAATAGACTGAAGAACACTCAGTTTGGACCATGTTTTGAATTTWTTTATTTATATATTATTCAAGACAGACTAGACAAAAACCTGATTGTACAAAACATAAAAATAATCGTCTCTTCGAGAATGTGTTTACAAAAGTAAATTAACAAACAAAAATGGTATACATCGAAGCTGCACACCTCAACCCAGTACCCACCTCAACCCAGTACCCATCCCAGACCATGGGCATTTTAAAGACGAGCATTTTATCTGGGCTTTTCATGATTGATTTGGGGGAATTAAATATTGAAAACAACTCTCAGTCCACATTATAGGAGGACTATTGCTCTTTATACAGTGTGCTATTAACTCTGAAGTCAGTGTTTTAGTTTGGTACGTTTAATTTATGATATACTTATTGCATGATTTTATGGAACATTTCCAGATTGATGTATAAACTAGTAATAAAAAGTATTTGACATTTCTTTACAGGTGAACGTGAGTAGCCTAAGCACTCTCCCACTCCGTGAGGATTTCCCAATGGGTGCCACCTTACACTTAGCTCTGGTCCAGGGCGTCATTCAGCTTTGAGAGCGCAGACAAACAGCGTTCTGGACCAGAGCTACCTTACACTACGAGTGTTGTGAGAATCTGATAGGCATGTGGGGGTTTTGGTCAATGACCTCTGATTGACCTTTGAGTATGCTTCATATTACCTGTTATAAATTAGGTAATAGAATTGATTGTGAGAATGAACTCAGTGGGCAGTTTGTTCATTGCAAAATTTAAAGAACGTTGAATGTTTTTGAAAAATATGGGGGRTGGGCATTTTAATCAGTTTATTCAAAAAAGCCCGTAACAGCTTTCCTATCGTTTTATTTATTAGGCTATGAAATAATATGAATGTTTAATGTCTTTCTGTACTTTTGGTTTGGTTTGCTGCTATTGTTGTTGTTTGCTTGGGACAGCGTTTCCTCTCCTTGTGCGCAGTCGTCCATGTCACCTCGTGTTTTGTACAGATGACTCAAAGCAGTCAACGGAAGAAGGCCAACTTTGTACAACATTTTGTCTGCTACATGAAAAAAATGTATCTCTAAATGTTTATATATGATATTTGGTGATTAAATGCTATTGATATTTTTCACTTCAGCTCTTTGTGATTTGTGTTCCTTTGATTTAATACTATTGTGGTGTGCAGTACATTTGATAACTTCTGTTTTATAGTACTGTATGTTTTATGACTAACCTCCACAATTGAAATATTATACACACACACACAGTGTACAAAACATTAAGGACACCTTCCTAATATTAAGTTGCACCCCCCCTTTCCCTTAGAACCGCAAGGTGTCGAAAGCGTTCGACAGTGATGCTGGTCCATGTAGACTCCAATGCTTCCCACAGTTGTGTCAAGTTGGCTGGATGTCCTTTGGTTGGTGGACCACACCTACTACCAGACCCCATTCAAAGGCACTTAAATAGTTAGTCTTGCCCATTCACCCTCTGAATGGCACACATACACAATCCATGTCTCAATTGTCTCGAGGCTTAAAAATACTTATTTAATCTGTCTCCTCCCCTTCATCTACACTGATTGAAGTGGATTTAATAACTGACATCAATAAGGGATGATAGCTTTCACATGGATTCACCTGGGCAGTCTATGTCATGGAAAGAGCAAGTGTCATTAATGTTTTGTATACTCAGTGCATAAATACATACATACATACATACAGTTGAAGTCGGAAGTTTACATATACATTTAAACTCAGTTTTTCACAATTACTGACATTTACTCCTAGTAAAAATTCCCTGTCAGTTAGGATCACCACTTTATTTTTAAGACTGAAATGTCAGAATAATAGAGAGAATTATTTATTTCAGCTTTTATTTCTTTCATCACATTCCCAGTGGGTCAGAAGTTTACATACACTCAATTAGTATTTGGTAGCATTGTCTTTAAAATTGTTTAACTTGGGTCAAACGTTTCGGGTAGCCTTCCACAAGCTTCCACAATAAGTTTGGGTGAATTTTGGCCCATTCCTCCCGACAGAGCTGGTGTAACTGAGTCAGGGTTGTAGGCCTCTTGCTAGCACACACTTTTCCAGTTCTGCCCACAAATTTTCTATAGGATTGGGTCAGGGCTTTGTGACGGCCACTCCAATACCTTGACTTTGTTGTCCCTTAAGCCATTTTGCCACAACTTTGGAAGTATGCTTGGGGTCATTGTCCATTTGGAAGACCCATTTGTGACCAAGCTTTAACTTCCTGACTTATGTCTTGAGATGTTGCTTCAATATATCCACACCACTTTCCTACCTCATGATGCCATCTATTTTGTGAAGTGAACAATTCCCTCCTGCAGCAAAGCACCACCACAACATGATGCTGCCACCCCCGTGCTTCACAGTTGGGATGGTGTTCTTCGGCTTGCAAGCCTCCCCCTTTTTCCTCCAAACATAACAATGGTCATTATGGCCTAACAGTTCTATTTTTGTTTCATATGATTAGAGCACATTTTTCCAAAAAGTATGATCTTTGTCCCCATATGTAGTTGCAAACCGTAGTCTGGCTTTTTTATGGCGGTATTGGAGCAGTGGCTTCTTCCTTGCTGAGTGGCCTTTCAGGTTATGTCGATATAGGACTCGTTTTACTGTGGATATAGATACTTTTGTACCTGTTTCCTCCAGCATCTTTACAAGGTCCTTTGCTGTTGTTCTGGGATTGATTTGCACTTTTCGCACCAAAGTACGTTCATCTCTAGGAGACAGAACGCGTCTCCTTCCTGAGCGGTATGACGGCTGCGTGGTCCCATGGTGTTTTAACTTGCGTACTATTGTATGTACAGTTGAACGTGGTACCTTCAGGAGTTTGGAAATTGCTCCCAAGGATGAACCAGACTTGTGGAGGTCTACAATTGTTTTTCTGAGGTCTTGGCTGATTAATTTTTTTATTTTCCCATGATGTCAAGCAAAGAGGCACTGAGTTTGAAGGTAGACCTTGAAATACATCCACAGGTACACCTCCATTTGACTCAAATTATGTCAATTAGCCTATCAGAAGCTTCGAAAGCCATGACATCATTTTCTGGAATTTTCCAAACTGTTAAAAGGCACAGTCAATTTAGTGTATGTAAACTTCTGACCCACTGGAATTGTGATACAGTGAATTATAAGTGAAATAATCTGTCTGTAAAAAATTGTTGGAAAAATTACTTGTGTCATGCACAAAGTAGATGTCCTAAACGACTTGCCAAAACTATAGTTTGTTTACAAGAAATGTGTGGAGTGGTTGAAAAATGAGTTTTAATGACTCCAACCTAAGTGTATGTAAACTTCCGACTTCAACTGTACATACATACTCTCAGAATGGCAGACTAAGGCCTAGTTTTCTGTGACATTTTAGAGGCAGAAAGTATGAATAGGAAGACCCCATTCACGCACCCACACACCCATGAAGAAGTTTTACTTACACTCACACATGGAGCACAAAGAAGAATGAACAGAGAAAAATTGACATTGACCTCAGAAAATAAAAAATTCATTGGGACTGGAATTTATTAAAATAATAATTAAAGGTTAAATATGTTGAATGTTAAAGGTTGACTAAAGTAATATAGTAAAATGGATAAGGATGAGATGTTGGTTTTAAGGTACAGTATATTTGGACTATGTCTATTAGGCTTGGAGGATAAGGTCTTAGGTTGATAGTGATATGTTAGAATGTTGAAATAAGAGCATGGTGAGATCTTGGATGTTTAAGATGTAACTGGAGTAATAGAATTAGGTTAGAGTGAGATTAGAATTGAGKGAAATTAGAATAGTCAAGGGAATAAGAAGTGTWAATGTCAAAAACTAGTAATGGTGATGATATGTAGCTAAAAGTTCCCACATCTGCGGAGTTCATCTGTTCACCTACTCTGCGGTTGGAACCACACATTTCAAATTTGGACTCCTCAGACCAAAGGGAAGACTTCCACCGGTCTAATGTCTATTGCTCGTGTTTTTGGCCCAAGCAAGTCTCTTCTTATTATTGGTGTCCTTATTAAATTCCCAATCTGGCCCTCAACCATCACGGTCACCTAATAATCCCCAGTTTACAATTGGCTCATTCATCCCCCTCCTCTCCCCTGTAACTATTCCCCAGGTCGTTGCTGCAAATGAGAACGTGTTCTCAGTCAACTTACCTGGTAAAATAACGGTAAAATAAAATAAAATAAAAAATAAATTGGTTTCTTTGCAGCAATTTGACCATAAATGCATGATTCACGCAGTCTCCTCTAAACAGTTGATGTTGTGATGTGTCTGTTACTTGAACTCTCTGAAGMATTTATTTGGGCTGCAATTTTTGAGGCTGGTAACTCTAATGAACGTATTATCCTCTGCAGCAGCGGTAACTCTGGGACTTCCTTTCCTGTGGCGGTCCTCATGAGAGCCAGTTTCATCATAGCACTTGATGGTTTTTGCGACAGCACTTGAAGAAACTTTCAAAGTTCTTTAAATGTTTTCGGATTGACTGACCTTCATGTCTTAAAGTAATGATGGACTGTCGTTTCTCTTTGTTTATTTGAGCCGTTCTTGCCATAATACGGACTTGGTATTTTACCAAATAGGGATATATTCTGTATACCAACCCTACCTTGTCACAACACAACTGACTGGCTCAAACACATTAAGGAAAGAAATTCCACAAATGAACTTTTAACAAGGCACACCTGTTAATTGAAATGCATTCCAGGTGACTATGTACCTCATGAAGCTGGTTGAGAGAATGCCAAGAGTGTGCAAAGCTGTCATCAAGGCAAAGTGTGGCCACTTTGAAGAATCTAACATTTATTTGATTTAACACCTTTTTGGTTACTACATGATTCCACATGTGTTATTTCAAAGTTTTGATGACTTCACTATTATTCTAAAATGTAGAAAATAGTACAAATAAAAGAATAAACCCTGTTATGAGTAGGTGTGTCCCAATTTTTGACATGGGTCTGTATAATATTAAATACACACACACACACACACACACACACAGCACACACCACAGCACACACACAACACACACAACACACACAACACACACACACACACCAACAACAACATCACACCACAGCACCACAAAGCACCACACACACACACATACACACAACACACACTTATATAATGCATCACACATAGATCATAATACACAGCTACATATATACAAAGCAATGCAGATCCTGTTGTCCAAGAGTGGTAGCATGTCAATCTGTTTGTGACTTTAAACCTTTCGTTATGGTTGGAGGCAAATCTATCACTTTCCTTTACTTTCCTTGCTCTATTTCTTCATCTCTCAGAATAAATGACAATTTCGTGGATCTTTGTTTCGCACTGATTTTTTACTTAACTTTGGAGAAAACGTAACATTTGTTTGCTGGGTGAGTACAATACTGACAATATGCTCTCCACTTATTCTCCTTTAGAGACATTTGTGGGTTCGCGTGCGGGAAATCGCTCTTTCTCACTCGGTCACTCGTCCCAAGTGCCCATGCGTTGTGTTAATGATTTGGAAACAGTACGAACTTGTGTCGACTACCAAAATTCCAAATGGTTTTTTAATGACTGTTTTGTTAGTGTGTCTGGGAAACTCACGTGTAGAATTCCGCTTGCAGTAGGGTTCTCTTTAATAAGAGAAGCCGTGGAAGGTTATTTAAATACAGAGATGCCTAGTTTTCTTTATTTTTGATGAAATCTAGGTACGTGCCACCTAATGCCTGGTCTCTGATATGCATTCTCCAAACCCCCTCTGATTTTAAAATCTAGATCTGGTGTCCTTAGTAATTTTTAATTAAGGATGTATGCAGCCTGCTTTTGTTTATAATATGAGAGTAGAGAGATGGAGAGAGATGAGAGAGATGAGAGAGGAGAGAGAGGAGAGAGTAGAGAGAGAGAAGAAGAGAGAAATGATGAGTAAGATGAGTAGAGAGAGGAGAGAAGAGATGAGAGAGAGAGCAGAGAGATTTTCTTAACATTCTGCTAAAACCATCTTTTTGAGTCTCATTCGATGTGTAAGTAAAGAAATTTCCGCTCCAAATTGGTCGTCTCATTCATAATGTTAAATCACATATTTAACCATACTTACCCATTATTTTTTGTGCTTACTGGATCCTTACTAATTGTTTTTTAATGTATTGAAACCAAAATCCTATGATGAGAATTGTGAAATATTAAAAGTTAAACTAAAAAAGGTTGTGTAAGAAGCAAAGCATAATTTAAATAGGCTACAATGCATGTAGATCTTGGTGGTGCAAAAGATAATTGGGTGCATGCCAGATTATGCATTACATCAACTCGAGACACTCACCAATAAATGAATTGGCCCGATAACGGTGACAAGACTGTTAGGTGCCTTTAACATTAAATCTGTCCCTTCCAAAAACAAGTCCCCAATCAGTCTTATTATCTACCACTACACCTGGCTATCAGCTGTAGATTTTTTGTAGCGTGACATTTATTGAAGTGAGCTAGGACGGACTGTAAGTCAATATAACTATTTTGTTAGCACTTTTGAAATGTATCAGTGACAGAATTCAGAGGCATGGGTCTTTCTTTGGTAAGCAGTGTCTCCTTGTACCACAGTCAGTCCGTAGGATAAGTAGGGGGGGTAAATAGTATACATATTTATTAGGGTGAGAGCACATGGGCTATAATCTTTCTACACAAATACACTTAAGTAATATCTGTGTCTAGTCTACAGTTATAGATATTCTTCCCTGGCAATATTTAACATATTTATGCCAAGCGTCATACAACGATCATTTTTTTGGACTTGTTTTGGTGGGGCGTGTCTTCACTTTAACAGGAAGATTGCGCGGCGGTCCTTCGTGGCATAATTTTGATCATCAAAGTCCTGGCTATTCTTATGAATTTTATGGTGGCTTCATAAACAACTGGAGGCTGGATCTCTACATTTCCGAGTTGTATGACCGTTCTAAAACTTTATTTCCCAGTCAAGAGCTCCTTGTTTTTTCCCGTTTTCCCCAGTTGTCTTGATTACTCACTGAGTTAGACAAGTTTGTTTTTGAGAAGCGGCACAATCATGTTTCATTGACAGCATGACCATGTTGAAATGTTTATAATTTTAAACTTGGAAAAGAGTCGCCGACAGACATGGCAAGATCTGCTCTAGCTCCTAAGCAACCTTTTTGCCAGTATTTAAAAAATGTTATTTCTTACATTAATAGCCCAGAAGTTTTTTGTGTTATTACATACGAGCCGGAAAAAAAACTTTTGGGATATCGAGGCGGCGGTAACTCACCAGCAATTACAACCAGGAATAGACTTTCCCAAATTGGATCCCTTTGTTGGTACCCCTGGGCAATTGAACTTATCCCAGAAGGCTGCTCCAAAGACGCCACCGCGGAGAAGAGGTTTCGGAGTGGACTTCTAAGTCGTGCACACGTCCACCGCTTCGAGTATAATTACTCACTAAGTTCAGTCCTCTGGACAATAAAGTAGACAACCTCAGGCAAGGAATCCTCCTTCCAAGAGAGACATCAAGGGACTGTAATACTTCTGTTTAAGATCAATGGCTCTCTGCGAATATACTTTCCCGTGCATACAGCCAGCCTGGGTTTCTCAGTCTGTGCAACATTAAATAAAAATAAATTTTCTTCGGTTATAGTCCCACAGCCGTGTATATTCCCCCTCAAGCCGAATACACAACGGCCCTCCAAGACTAAACTGGACTTTGTGCAACTGGAAACCACATATCCCTGAGACCGCATTCATTGTTGCTGGGGATTCTAACAAAGGCAAATTTGAGGAACACTTCCAAAGTTCTATCCACACATTGACTGTAGTACTCGCGGTGCCTAAAACGCTCGACCACTGTTTACTCATAACCCTTCCGGAAAATCAGATCATGACTCCATTTTGCTCCTCCCTTCCTATAGGCAGAAACTCAACCAGGAAAGTAACCCGTGCTAAGGTATATTCAACGCTGTCCTGACGCACCCGGAATCCATGCTCAAAGATTGTTTTTGAATCTTGCAGACTGGGATATGTTCCGGGTAGGCCTCTGAGAAATAACATTGACGTATACACGGAAGGGTGATGAGTTCAATCAGAAGGTTTAGGGATGTTGTTACCACTGTGACTATTAAACCTAACCCAACCAGAAAACGTGGAGAGATGCAGCAATTCACGTAACATGAAAGCGCGAACCACCGTCATTACCATGGCAAGGAGCCTGGGAATATGCTTGAATACAAACAGTTTAGTTAATTCCCTCCTGTAAGGCCATTCAAAACAGGCAAAACGTCAGTAACACATCGGATTACAATAAAGGGAAAAAACTTAGCCACGTCGCGACACTCGATGTCTTGCTCTCCCTGGACAAGCTAAACACCTTCTTCGCCAGCTTTGAGGATAAACACAGTGGCCACAGACGCGGCGCCCACCCCAGGACTGTGGGCTCTCCGTTCTCTCGTCGGCGGACATGAGTAAGACCATTTTAAGGCACTGTTAACCCTCGCAAGGCTCCGGCCCAGACAGCACTCCAATAGCCGCGTCCTCAGAGTAATGTGCAGAACCCAGTCTTCTGTCCCCACTTTGCTTCAAGAATGTCCACCATCTGCTCGGGGATCCAAGGAAAGAAAAGATAACTGAACTAAGGACTACCGCCCTCCTAGCAACTCACTTCCTGTCATCACGAGTGCTTTGAAGAGGCCTAGTTAAGGATCATACACCTTTACCTTACCTGCACCCTAGCCCACTTCATTTGCATACAACCCAACTAGATCCCAGACGAGCCATTCGCACTGCAGCACTGCCCATATCCATCTGGACAAGAGGAAACCTAATGTACGAATGCCTGTTTTGACTAAGCTCAGCTCAACACGCATAGTACCCTCCAACGTCATTCACTTAATGCTTGTGGCCCTGGGTTGAACCCCCGCCCGTGCAATTGGGCCTGGACTTCCTGAATGGGCGCCCCAGGTGGTGAAGGAAGGAAACACACAGACTCCATTTGCTGACTCTCACACTAGGCCCCCAAAACCGGGTCGTGCTCACCCCCTCCTGTACTCCTCGTTCACCCATGACTGCGTGGCCACACACGCCTCCAACTCATCATCAAGTTTGCCTAGACGAACAACAGGTACTGAGGCCTGATAAATCAACAATGAACAGAACAGCCTACAAGGTGAGGCCCTGGCGGAGTGGTGCTAGGAAAAAAACTCTCAACAAAACAAGGAGCCTGATATATGGACTCAGGAAACAGCAGAGGGCGCACGCCCCTCTTCCACATCGACGGGGACACGCGGGTAGAAGATAAAAAAGCTTCAAGTCCTTGGCGTACAACATCACTGAGAAATCTGAATGGTTCCAACCACAAAGACAGTGGTGGGTGAAAGATGCGCAACAGTGCCTTTTCAAACTCAGGAGGCTGAAGAAATTGTTTTTGGCCCTAAGACCTCACAACTTTTACAAGATTGCACAATTGGAGAGCAATCCTGTGGGGCTGTTACACACCCCGGCATGGCAAACTGCACCACCCGCAACCAGGTGTCTCCAGAGGGTGGTGCGGCTCTGCCCAAATGCATCACGCCGGCGGGCACCCTACCTGTCCATCCAGGACCACATACAAGCCCCGATGTACACAGGAAGCCAAAAAGATCATCAAGGACACAAACCACCGGCCAACGGCCTGTTACCCCGCTAACAATCAGAAAGGCCGAGTTTCAATACCAGGTGCATCAAAGCTGGGACCCCGAGAGAACTAAAAAACAGCTTTGCTATCTCAAGGCCGATCAGACTTTAAATGCCATCTCTAAGCTGGGCTACCACCCGTACCAACCTGCGACTAGAAGGCTGCTGCCCTTATGATAACAGGTATGGAATCCCAGTGACTTTATAATGGAACACTAGTCGACTTTTAATAATGTATTAAATACTGCCTTTAACTATCATTGTCATGTTGTAATATACTGGTATTCTATTTCTAACTGTGTCTTCTAGTCATGCCACTGCCGACATTGGCTCGTCCTTAATATTTTTATATTTCTTATTTCCCATCTTCTTTTTCTTTTTAGATTTTGTGCGTATTGTTGTGGTCATTAGATACTACTGCACTGTTGAGCTATGGAGAATCAAACATTTCACTACCCCGAATAACATCTGCTAATAACATGGCAAGAAAGTATGGTGAAAACCCGTTGGAAAAACCTGGATTTTGCATAAATTGTCCATAAAAGATGTATCTGATTCTTCATCTAAGGTCACAACAATAGACAACACAGTCTGTTATGACTAATAACACAACAAACAATTATACGTTTCATGTCCTTTATTGAACCAATTGGGGTTCACTTATATTGGGTGTAGTGCCTTTCCTCAGCCACAGTGTGGTTATACACTACCGTTCCAAAAGTTGGGGTCACTTAAAGAATGTCCCTTGATTTTTTGTCCATTAAAATAACATCAAATTGACAGAAATACAAGTGTAGAACCTTGTTAAACTCCTTTGAGATCAGTGGACGCGAGGCTTCCCCATTTCGAAATCTTTCCCGGTGAAATTGT
>NW_019942830.1:249909-258919 GCF_002910315.2 Salvelinus sp. IW2-2015
AGAGAGAAGAGAGAGAGAGAGAGAGGAGAGAGAGGAGAGACGAGAGAGAGAGAGAGAGAGAGAGACGCAGAGAGAGCAGCGAGAGAGATTTCTTCTACAATCTGCTAAACCATCTCTGAGCTCACAGGAAGAAAGAAAATTCCCGCTCCAAATTGTCTCCATTCATTAAAATCACAATTTAACCAACACCCATCTATTTTTGTGACTACCTGGACCTACTAATTGTTTTTTATGTATTGAAACCAAACCATATGAATTTGAATGAAAAGTATTTAAATAAACATAAAAAGGTTGATGTAAGAAGCAAGCRTAATTTCAAATAGGCTACATGCATGTAGATCTTGGTGGTGCAAAGAAAATGGGATGCATGCCAGCAWAGCCATTACACAACACAACACTCAACAATAAATGAATTGCACGATAACGGTGACAAACTGTTAGGGCCTACATAAAGCTGTCCCAAAAGCAGTCCCAACATCTTACCACCACTACACCTGGCTATCAGCTGAGATTTGTCAGTGACATTCATGAGTGAGCTAGGACGGACGTAGTCAATATAACTATTTGTTTAGCACTTTTGAAATGTACAGTGACAGAATTCAGAGCATGGGTCGTTCTTGGTACAGTGTTCTCCCTGTACCAAGTCAGAACCGTAGGATAAATAAAGGGGGGTAAATAGAACATATTATTAGGGTGAGGCACATGGGCTACTAACATCTTACTACACAACATACACTTAGTAATACTTTCTTAGCTACAGTATAGATATCTCCCTGGCATATTACATAATTTATGCAGCAGCATACAAGACATTTTTGGACTTGTTGTGCTGTGCTCACTTTAACAGGAAGATTGCGCGGCGGTCCTTCGTGGGCAAATTTTGTCATCAAAGTCTGGCATTCTATGAATTTATGGTGCTTTCAAAACAACTGGAGGCTGGATTTACAATTCCGAGTTGGATGACCGTTCAAAACTTATTTTCCCAGTCAGAGCTCGTTTATTCCCGACTTCCCAGTTGTCTTGAACTCACTGAGTTAACAGTTGTTTTGAGAGCGGCACAAATCATGTTTCATTGACAGCATGACCAATGTTGAATGTTTATAATTTTAAACTTGGAAAAGAGTCCCGACAGACATGGCAGATCTGCTTCTAGCTCCTAAGCAACTTTGCAGTATTTAAAATGTTATTTCTTACATTATTAGCCCAGAAGGTTTTTTGTGTTATTACATACAGCCGGAAATTTTTGGGGGATATCAGAGCAGCGGTAACTCACCAGCATTACAACCAGTAATACGACTTTCCCAAATTGGATCCTTTGTTGGTACCCCCCTGGGCAATTGAACTTATCCTTATTCTCTTCGGTTATAGTCACAGCCGTGTATATTCCCCCTCAAGCCGATACCACAACGGCCCTCAAAGAACTAAACTGGACTTTGTGCAAACTGGAAACCACATATCCTGAGACCGCATTCATTGTTGCTGGGGATTCTAACAAAGCAAATTTGAGGAAAACRCTTCCAAAGTTCTATCAACACACTGACTGTAGTACTCGCGGTGCTAAAACGCTCGACCACTGTTMCTCACCCTTCCGGAAAATCAGATCAYGACTCCATTTTGCTCCTCCCTTCCTATAGGCAGAAACTCAACCAGGAAGTACCCGTGCTAAGGTATATTCAACGCTGGTCTGACCAACCGGAATCCATGCTTCAAGATTGTTTTGATCTTGCAGACTGGGATATGTTCCGGGTAGCCTCTGAGAATAACATTGACGTATACACAGACAGAGTTCATCAGGAAGTGTATAGGGGATGTTGTTACCACTGTGACTATTAAAACCTACCCAAACCAGAAACCGTGGAGAGATGGCAGCATTCACGTAAAACTGAAAGCGCGAACCACCGCATTTAACCATGGCAAGGTAATATGCTTGAATGGGAATATGCTTGGAATATGCTGGGAATATGCTTGAATACAAACAGTTTAGTTATTCCCTCTGTAAGGCAATCAAACAGGCAAAACGTCAGTACAATCACGGATTACAAAGGGAAAACTAGCCACGTCGCGGACACTGATGTCTTGCTCCCGGACAAGCTAAACACCTTCTTCGCCAGCTTTGAGGATAACACAGTGCCACCGACGCGGCCCACACCCAAGGACTGTGGGCTTTCGTTCTCCGTGGCGGACATGAGTAAGACATTTAAGCACGTTAACCCTCGCAARGCTGCCGGCCCAGACAGCATCCCTAGCCGCGTCCTCAGAGTATGTGCAGACCCAGTCTTCTGTCCCCACTTGCTTCAAGATGTCCACCATTGCTCGGGGATCCAAGAAAGMAAAGATAACTGAACTAAAGGACTACCGCCCCGTAGCACTCACTTCTGTCATCACGAAGTGCTTTGAGAGGCTAGTTAAGGATCATAACACCTYTACCTTACCTGACACCCTAGACCCACTTCAATTTGCATACCAACCCAATAGATCCACAGACGATGCCATCGCACTGMACACTGCCATATCCCATCTGGACAAGAGGAATACCTATGTAAGAATGCTGTTCATTGACTAAGCTCAGCCTTCAACACCATAGTACCCTCCAAGCTCATCATTAAGCTTGTGGCCCTGGGTCTGAACCCCCGCCCTGTGCAATTGGGTCCTGGACTTCCTGATGGGCCGCCCCCAGGTGGTGAAGGAAGGAAACAACACCTCCACTTTGCTGATCCTCAACACATGGCCCCCGCAAGGGTGCGTGCTCAGCCCCCTCCTGTACTCCCTGTTCACCCATGACTGCGTGGCCACACACGCCTCCAACTCAATCATCAAGTTTGCAGACGACACAACAGTAGGCCTGATTACCAACAATGACCAGACAGCCTAAAGGTGAGGACCCTGGCGGAGTGGTGCTAGGAAACATCAACAAAACTAAGGAGCTGATTATGGACTTCAGGAAACAGCAGAGGGAGCACGCCCCTCTCCACATCGACAGGACCGCCGGGGAGAAGATAAAAAGCTTCAAGTTCCTTGGCGTACACATCACTGAGAATCTGAAATGGTCCATCCACACAGACAGTGTGGTGAAGAAGGCGCAACAGTGCCTTTTCAACCTCAGGAGGCTGAAGAAATTTGTTTTGGCCCCTAAGACCCTCACAAACTTTTACAGATGCACAATTGAGAGCATCCTGTGGGGCTGTATCACAGCCCGGCATGGCAACTGCACCACCCGCAAACGCAGGGCTCTCCAGAGGGTGGTGCGGTCTGCCCAATGCATCACCGGGGGGCACCCTACCTGTCCTCCAGGACACATACAGCACCCGATGTCACAGGAAGGCCAAAAAGATCATCAAGGACAYCAAACCACCCGAGCCACGGCCTGTTCACCCCGCTACAATCCAGAAGGCGAGGTCAATACAGGTGCATCAAAGCTGGGACCGAGAGACTAAAAAACAGCTTCTATCTCAAGGCCGATCAAGACTTTAACTAGCCATCTCTAGCTGGCTACCACCCGGACCAACCTGCGACTTAGAGGCTGCTGCCCTATATACAGTGGTATGGAATCAGTGACTTTATAATGGAACACTAGTCGACTTTAATAATGTTAACATACTGCTTACTATCATTTCATGTGTATATACGGTATTCTATTCTACTGTGTTTTAGTCAATGCCACTCCGAATTGCTCGTCCTAATATTTTATATATTTCTTAATTCCATCTTCTTTTTCTTTTAGATTTTGTGCGTATTGTTGTGACATTAGATACTACTGCACTGTTGGAGCTAGGAGAACAAACATTTCACTACACCCGAATAACATCTGCTAATACAGTGAACCTTCTAGAAGGACAACCATCTCTGCAGTACTCCACCAGACGGAAGCCACTCCTCAGTAAAAGGCACATGACAGCCATCTTGAAGTTTGCCAAAGGCACCTAATGACTCTCAGACCATGAGAAACAAGATCCTCTGTTCTGATGAAACCAAGATTGAACTCTTTGACCTGAATAAATGTGTCACATCTAGAGAACCTGCCAACATCCCTGCTGTGAAGCATGGTGGTGGGCAGCATCATGGTGTGGGGATGTTTTTCAGTGGCAGGGACTGGAGACTAATCAGGGTCGAGGGAAAGATGAACGGGCAAAGTACAGAGAGATCCTTGATGAAACCTGTTCCAGAGCACTCAGGACCTCAGACTGGGGCGAAAGTTCACCTTCCAACAAGACAACGACCCTAAGCACACAGCCAGATAACGCAAGAGTGGCTTCGGGACAAGTCTGTGAATGTCCTTGAGTGCCCCAGCCAGAGCCCGGACTTGAACCCAATTGAACATACTTGGATCTTCAGAGAAGAATGGGAAACTCCCCAAATACAGGTGTGCCAAGCTTGTAGCGTATACCCAAGAAGACTGGGCTGTAATCGCTGCCGGGCTTCAACAAGTCATCAGTTAAATGTCTGACCACTTTGCTTAATGTGTTATTTCAGGTTATATTTTTTATAAATTTGCAAAATGCCCTTATCTGGCAGAACCAATGGCATAGTCCGAAAGTGCAAACTCGGCCACTGTGCACAGTTACAAAAAACAAAGTTGGAACTTCACCTAGTTTAGACTAGCTTAAATGTCTTAATTTTAAATATTTTCTTTGACCTTTAATAAAGACACGGAGTCTAAAAATCATTAGGCCACCTGGCGAATATTGAGTTGTACCCCTTTATCCTCAGAACCCCTCAATTCGTCAGGGCATGGACTCTACAAGGTGTCGAAAGCGTTCCACAGGGATGCTGGCCCATGTTACTCCAATGCTTCTCACAGTTGGCTGGATGTCCTTTGGTTGGTAAACCATTCTTGATACACACAGGAATCTGTTGAGTGTGAAAAACCCAGCAGCTTTGCAGTTCTTGACACACTCAAACCGGTCGGCTGGCACGTACTACCATACCCTGTTCAAAGGCACTTAAATATTTTGTCTTTCCCATTCACCCTCTGAGTGGCACACATACACAATCCATTTCTCCATTGTCTCAAGAAGGTTTAAAAATCTTCTTAATCTGTCTCCTCCCCTTCAACTACTCAGATTGAACTGATTTAACAAGTGACAATATGGGATCCTACCTTTCACCTGTAAAGTTTGTGTTCCTAATGTGTTGTACACTCAGTGTATGTTAGTGAGATGCAGTAAAATGTTATGTGCTTTCTCTTCCTCAGCCAAATGACAGACCACCGGAGACATCAAAGCTGCCAATTACTATATAATTGACATTTCAATAGAGCTTTGCTTGGTCTTGTGAACAGCTGTGTATCCATACATGTGTCACACTTCCATACCAACTCCTCTAGATGGCAGTGTCTATGTAATGTGAAGAAACAACCACTCATCACCTCTTCACCCACAGCTACGCATTAACACACACACACCTCATAGTTAGGGCCCTGTCTTTTGGTTAATCACGTCACATGACCTGAATTGTAACCATTTATATTTAATTGTATTTAACTAGACAAGTCAGTTAAGAACAAATTATTTACAATGATGGCCTACCAAAGGCCTCCTGCGGGGCTGTAGTGCCGCTATTCTGTAGTGTGCCGCTATTCTGTAGTATGCCGCTGTTGTGTTGGGTCCCCACCAGACCGGGCAGAAAATAATTGTGTTTTGTAGTTTATTTGAAAATACAAACTTTTCAAATACTCACGGTAGTGGAATATAGTTTATATAGAGTTTCAACTAAAAGGCAACTATTTTCTTTGATATTCAAATACGGTCTCAGAAAACAAATAATATTTGAAAGTATTTAAAATACTTCCAGAAAACCAAATTATATTAAGGCATTTATTATTTTCTTTGTAGAAATAAATAAAAATTAAAAATGTTCACACCAGATACAAACATACAGTTGAAGTCGGAAGTTTACATACACTTAGGTTGGAGTCATTAAAAACTAGTTTTTCAACCACTCCACAAATTTCTTGTTAACAAACTATAGTTTTGAAGTCGTTTAAGACATCTACTCTGTGCTTGCACACAGTAATTTTTCCAACAATTGTTTACAGACAGATTATTCACTTATAATTCACTGTATCACAATCTGTGTGGGTCAGAAGCTTACATACACTAAGTTGCCTGTGCCTTTAAACAGCTTGGAAAATTCCAGAAATTGATGTATGGCTCTAGAAGCTTCTGATAGCTAATTGACATAATTTGAGTCAATTGGAGCGTAGTTGTGGATGTTTTTCAAGGCCTACCTTCAAACTCAGTGCCACTTTGCTTGACATCATGGGAATACCAAAAAAAAATCAGCCAAGACCTCAGATTAGACGTCCACAAAGTGCTGGTTCATCCTTGGGAGCAATTTCCAAACGCCTGAAGGAACCACGTTCATCTGTACAAACAATAGTACGCAAGTATAAACACCATGGGACCACACAGCTGTCATACCGCTCAGGAAGGAGACTCGTTCTAGTTCGAGTTTAAATGTATTTGTCTGAGGTGTATGTAAACTTCCGACTTCAACTGCATATATGCCTTGTTAGGGAGATTAAGTAATCATACATAAGGTGTTATGTAGTCAAAAAAGTGTGTTATTGCTGGCAATATTGTGTTTATGTGATGACACATCTTCACTATTTACTTTAAAATGACAGAATAAGGGCCATAAATATTCAAGTGTACGTCATCAGAAACATTCAACTCCAATTCCAGTTAACTACATATATTTCATACATGTCCGTAGACTTGGTTAGGGGCACATCTAATGTACTTCTATGTTCATTCTTCGTACTGTATGAATTTTTTTTACGCTACGTTTAGAATTGTGATTAAAAAAATGCTTATTGTCATGTTATGACTAGTATTTATTACCTCACCCACAAGCATTTGTGGGGCTGCAGAGTTTTCAACTGAATGATGGAGAAGGAAAGAGGACTTTTTGTCTATAGACCTCACAACAGCAACCGTCACCTCGCAATTGTTTCTTCGCCACAGAGCTGTGACCTGCAATATGCAAATGAAACACATTTAGAAGAGTTGTTGTCCTCTTAAACATGAACTGAAAACAAACTATCACAATCCTTTAACATTTGAAAAAAAAACATTGCACTTTGTGCTTGTATGTCATCTTTCCTGTCCTCTAGAGTCTCTGCCTCATCTTCTGTCTCTCYGTCTCTGGAGTAATGATCTAGTTGGTTGGGGTTGACTGAATTTCTGGCCATCATCAATATTTCCCTTTCCCTTGTCATCTTTATTTGCCAGTTTCATGACGCGCTTTGTTTCYAATGTGTTGTTAACTCGATCATTTTGTTGTAGTTGTATGTTTTCTGTAATGACATTAAAAGTGAATCACTGTGTCCGATACCTTTACGTCACTCAGAAATACTAAAAGCTATCAAAATGTAAGTTGATCACTGCACAGGAAAAAAACTGTAGTTTCAACGTGTAGTTGTGGTGTGAATGTTATACATTTTGGTGTTAMACAAAAGACATAAGAATTTATTTTTCCAGTTAGAAATAGTAGGCCATGCATCAAATAACTATTTGCATCAGAAAAAGGAACCCTCAAATGCACTATAGCATTTTGTAAGTTGTCTGCAGGTGACTTGTTGTGAATGTACTCAAATATCAAGTCATTATCAGGTTATGTAAACTGCGTTGTAATACTCAACGTAGAAGGATTTGTCTTAATGTACAATATATGAAAGTGATGCTATGAAAATGATTATTTCACGTTATCAAGCTTACTCTGACTGACAAATCCCTGCCTATTACTGTGATTAAAAAGAGCACATGGAACACTGTTTTTCACGAGGCCTTCCTGTGCGCCTTCCTTTAAGCACCTCTGTTCGAACACCTCTCCTGTCCTTGATCCATACCACATACAGCCATTTGTGRATCTTTTCAGTGTCCATGTGAAAGATAGTTATTGCGAGGCTGGAACATTTTGTTAACTTAAAATGTTTTTTAACACCCATGTAAAATGAAGGCCTGCAAAGCTTACAGATTTAAGTCTAACAGCATGAGATGAAAGTAGACAAACATCAGAGTGTGCGATATGAAGGCATAGTCAGTGGACATTCTGAACCTTATTTGAGGTCAGTAGGTCACATGACCAAGGAGGTATTGACATTTTTTTATATCGAAAATTTCATGTAAAATCTTGTGAGATGAAAATGGACAAACGAAAGGGTGTGCAATGTGTAGGCCCACTGAGTGGACATTCTGAACCTTGTTTGACGTCAGTAGGTCACATGACCAAGGAGCTATTGACATTTAAAATTTTGAAAAATTCATGTAAAAACATGTGAAATGAAAATGGACAAACCAAAGGGTGTGCAATATAGAAGGGAAGTCAGTAGACATTCTGAACCTTGTTTGAGTCAAGTAGGTCACATGACCAAGGAGCAATTGAAATTCGTTTACACTCCCTAACTAATTCAACTAGGAATACAAAATGCTGCTCACATTTCCACATGTTTATTAGCTTTGGAAAGCGAATTAATGTCCAAATCGTGAAAATAAGACCTGTGCAATGTTGTGCCCAATTTTTCCAACATCATGAGACTTATTTGGAGTCTGTGGCTCAAGTGGTTTGAAAGCTATTGAGGTTTGAAAGCGCGAATATCCGTTGAATAGCCAACTTCAAACTGTCTACCTCGGTCCTCAAACAAGGGAAATAGAAAAATGTTTCCAGTGTGCGTGAGATATTTCTCTGTGTCTGATGGACTGCAGTGCAAGTTACTTTACGTTTATGAAGACAGTGATTAAACTGAAAATAGCATACATCAAGCTCTGATGAACTGTCTGGAAAAGCATGAACTGGATATTAGACACATCAAATCAAATCAAATCAAATTTTATTAGTCACATACACATGGTTAGCAGATGTTAATGCGAGTGTAGCGAAATGCTTGTGCTTCTAGTTCCGACAATGCAGTAATAACCAACAAGTAATCTAACCTAACAATTCCACAACTACTACCTTATACACACACACAAGTGTAAAGGGATAAAGAATATGTACATAAAGATATATG
>NW_019942830.1:258944-268819 GCF_002910315.2 Salvelinus sp. IW2-2015
CGGAAGAGTGGCTGGAACCCATACCGATAAGAATCCCCAAAAATTATCTTGGGGGGGGGGGGTGCTAAAGGGTAGTGTGGGCGAAGATACAGGTAGGGAAACCTGCGCCCACTTCCCCATGCCTTACCGTGGCAATCAGCCAGGACGTACGCGGCAGACACCCGTGTTATGCGATTTTTCCGGCTACCAGACCGGCGCCACTGTGTCTCCTGACGATGTGGCTTTATGCCCTGGTCCTCTGGTCGGTATAAATTCCAGCTGGTCCAACGTATGCGAGCTCTCTCAGAGACTTGCACGAGTGAGAAGGATTTTGCCTGAGCCAGGTGCATGAAGCCGGCCAACGCGTCTGCCTTCCCCAGGTTACGTGTCCTCCACTGCTGGGCCGGCATCCATGTGCACCTAGCCTTTACATACAGCTATGGTGTCCCCCCCGGTTGATTCGCCTCAACACCAAACGACGGACTCATGACAAGTTTCACGAGGTTTATTTCACCTCCCCGCACTGGTCGGGGCATACGGTCGGGAGCGTTTCAATGCAGAATAGTTGGGTCAGGCTCGGTGCCGCGAAAAGAGGAGCGAAGCCCATGTTTTCGCCA
The DNA here is from genome assembly GCF_002910315.2 of Salvelinus sp. IW2-2015. Taxonomy (NCBI): domain Eukaryota; kingdom Metazoa; phylum Chordata; class Actinopteri; order Salmoniformes; family Salmonidae; genus Salvelinus; species Salvelinus sp. IW2-2015. The sequence continues at coordinate 259,541 of NW_019942830.1, forward strand.
TGCAGAGAGTCCTGTGAGGAATAGTTCTCGGCTGCTCACTCCCTATCCTATCATCCCTAATAATGCCCCAAGACCCTAGTACCACCGAGTGCATTACACCACGCACATCAAGGTCTTTACGCAAGTGCGTCTCCAGATAGTCCTGACGTTCCTCACTCCATGGGGCACTCTCGCCTACAGGTGGTGATGTCGGTCACAGGCCGAGAGGTGAGCCGTCCAGTTTTCCGCAATTATGCGCGACGACTATTCCACCACTATGCCTCCTGTGCTCCCAGAGCCCTGTACAAACTGTTCCCTTCTCCCGACTCGCCCTGAGGTGCGTGTTCCAGTCCGCGCTCACACTTGGAAAATGCCTGCCACAACCAGTGCGGTACCGAACGCCCAGGCCTATAAGTGCGCCTCGAGAGTCCAGGTGCCTCTGATTACTGTCTCCCCGCCACCTAGCCTTGATGCAAATGCGAATAGGGTCTAGTTGTTGTTACCAACAGTTCGGCGAGCCGCGATCGAATCATAGGTTACTTGTGTCTAGCACGTAACAAGCCAAGGGCTCCGAGCGGAGACCGTAGCTTTTTGGCTTGAACAGCCGCCGCCTGAGCTGCCCCCTGCCTAGCGCCGCTGAGCTGACGCTCGCGAGGCCGCACTAGTTGTCAATCGATGATTCTGCGCACGCCTAACCAGCGCGCCTTGAGCTGCGGGGCTTCTCCTGCCCACTTCCTCTACTTCCTTTTCCGGCTACAAGTAACCACGGGATGTCTGGTTCTGGTTTGTGCATGACATGCAAACTGCAGCTAAGGTCTGAGCTGGCCGCTGTTCCAAGCGCCTGTGCTGAGCTACTTCTCATAGTAAGACCAGTCGCCTGGGAAATGTATGTGTCCGCCTCGCGACTGCTGCCCGCCGAGACCAAGCTTGCCTGTCTCGTAGCCAATAGTCCATCTGAAGCATCCGTTGAACTCTGCCAGTCGTGAATACAGTGAGGCCATCGTCTGTCTCGTATCCGCTATGTTAGCCGCCGTATGGAATGAAAATTTAATACTCGGAGCGTCAGTATTGCCGCCTCGTCTGTCCTCCGAGCCGTCAGAGATACGAGTCTCCTCGCAGCCGTAGAGCAAGCCCGTCGCAATTCCGTCCCGATGCCCTGGGTGCAGAGCCGCCGTTTGATTGGGGCCTCTGTCCCGAGTCCGTTAGAGCCGTCTGTCAGTCAGGAGCCGCGTAATGATGAAGCCTGTGTCTAGTACGCAGCCGAGCCGGTCAGACACTTGCATCCGTCAGTTCTGGTGAACAGAGAGCTTTGCCAGAGCCGCCACCCCTGGTCTAGACACGAGCTGCCAGGAGGCGCCTAGCCAGTGTCTAGGGATCTGCCAGAGCCGCCAGCCAGTCAGGTGAGGCTTGCCAGAGCCATCAGCCAGTCAGGAGCTGCCAGAACCGCCAGCCAGTCAGGAGCCTGCCAGAGCCCGCCAGCCCAGTCAGGGCCTTGCCAGAGCTTGCCCTCCAGTCATGACTAACCGTCCAGTCAGAGCTGCCCCTCCAGTCATGAAGCTTGCCCCTCAGCCCGGGCTTTGCCCCTCAGCCGGAGCTGCCCCCTGTCGGAGCTGCCTTCAGTCCGGAGCTGCCCTTCAGTCCGGAGCTGCCCTCTGTCCTGATGCCTATAACTCTTGTCCTGAGCTACCCTCTCTATCTGAGCTATCCTCTCTAATCCTGAAAGCTACCTCTCCTATCCTGCATCTACCTTCTGTCCTGATCTAGCCTCTCTGTCTGAATGTACTCGCTCAATTTAGTGGGAACCTTGGTGAGGATCGCTAGGCCAAGGTCGGGGGCGAGGGTTGCCACTCAAAGGACGCTAAGGGGGGGACAAAAGAACAATGGTGAGTGGTGGCTCCCCAGTCCTGTGCGCCGGAGCCGCAACCGCGTCGGACAGAATGCCCACCCAGCACCTCCCCTTGAGTTTTAGGGGTGGTTTCCGGGAGTCGGCACCTCAGGAGGCGCGGTGACTGTCACGTCCTGACATAGTGCTTATGTGTTTTTGCTGCTTTTAGTGTGGTCAGGACGTGAGCTGGGTGGGCATTCTATGTGTGTGTGTCTAGTTTGTCTGTTTCCTGTGTTCGGCCTAATATGGTTCTCCAATCAGGAGGCAGCTGTCAGCGTTGTCCTGATGGGAAATATTATATAGGTGGCTTGTTTTGTGTTGGGGATTTGGTGGGTGGTTGTGTTCCCTGTCTCTATGTTTTTGGGTCTGCACGGCAGAAGGATACTGGTATCGGTAAAGACACGTTTGTTAATTTGTAGTTCTTGTAAGTGATTCACGTTTTTCGCCTGTCATTAAATATGTGAATCAGCGAATATCGCTGCGGTCTTGGTCCGATCCCGCTGCTAAGGCTGCGTAACAGGGCCATTGAATGGGTCTAGGTGAATGGTGTTAGAGAGTCAGGCGGCAGGACAGCAATATGAGTAATCCAAAACGTACTTTTACATCAAATCTAAAATACACAACAGACACCATACACGTACACCACATGACAGAGACCGAAAAATACAAAATAAACTACTCACAATAACCATGTGGGGAAACAGAGGGTTAAATAATGAACAAGGAATTGTGGGATTGAAAACAGGTGTGTGAAACAAAGACAAACAAATGGAAAATGAAAAGTGGATCGGCGGTAGCTAGAAGGCCGGTGACGTCGCCGAACGAAGCGCCGCCTCGAACAAGGAGAGGGTACCAACTTCGGCGGAAGTCGTGACAGCCATGAACAGTACTTAGTAATGCCCTTAACTGTCAGAAAGCGGTTTTTTTGTTTTTGCTTTTTGGGTATTTATTATTTTATTAACTTTTTGCCACTAGCACGCACTGCTATAGTAATAGTATGACAAAATAAACATTTTAGATCTTATTTCAATTTACTTCGCCTATGAACAACCAATTCATGAAAAAAATGACAATTGATATGCTATGAGATTCAGCTGCCTAACTTTACTTGTAATATATTTGGTATAAAACTAGTGGTCGGAAAATCTGACAAAATTTCCTGGTGCACTGCTGATCATTCATGATGTCTCTATCCCCTGTGAAGAACACACCATGGTTTGTAATCACATTTCAAATTGCTGTTTTAAAAAGTTAATTCGATACTAGAATGATGAGACTTTCCTATGGCTGCGAGTAGAACTCTCAGCTTTTGCAGCTCTGATGGCAGTTTGTGTGGCCTGTGGGAATGTAACCGTTCACTCACAAAATTGAAGGATAGTCCCCGGTCACGATGCCCTTTCTAAACCTTAACCTAATTCCTAACCTACTAATGTTAATTCTCCTAACCTCTGGTGTAAGTCGTACCTTATAGAAGTGGCGCGTTTTTAGGGAATCTCCGGTTTTCAAAAAGCCCATCGGTGACGTCTCTGGTAATTCTTTTTGACTTCGCTTTTCTGGCAGATGGACGCCTACTTTGGCGTATCGCTGTCACCGTTGTTTCGAGTGCACACTCCACTCTCTACCCAAAGTTTTGACATTGTGACTAAAACTAACCCAGTAACCTTACATAAAGTACAAGCTTCCTGCCCATCAGAACATGCAAAGAGTATTGTAGCAACACCATATTTAAATACAATTTAAATAATGTTAGAATTTGATTTGGACATTGCCTTTTTTAATCTGGTTTTCAATATTTTTTGAGAGAAATAGTCTGTTGTCACTCAAGTGAGGGTTGCCAACTTTCCAAACAATAAGGGACAAAACGTGGTGTGCCAAATGCACGGTGCACGGCGGTGGGTGGGTAGGCGTTGCGGGAACTATATACAGTGTATATTCATGATTCCTTCTTATTCAATTGGAATGGCAAAACATTTATATATCCATTTGAGTCTATAGCTTTACTAAAATATCATGTAATACTTATGTGAAGTAAACCTCAAAATAAATTTCAAAAGAAATCAACAATTTGGTATACCTTTACAGCAAAAAATATATATACATTTTCAAATGCAAAAGAGGAAAAGAAGGGGCATTGAGTCACTCACAATTCTACTTTTTCATGGATATTTTTTGCTGCTTCTTGACTGTTTCAGGCAGGTCCTTTTTGTCTTTTGTAAGCCAAAGCAGAAGTCTTTACCATGACAAGTCACAGTTCACAGATATTTGAAGTTCATTTTGATCAGCTCTGTGCTGCATCGGTTTCTTGAGGTCTGACCATGTTAATGGTCATCAGAGAACATCCTCTCTACAAAGGCATGAGCCTGGCAACACTGAGCGACAAAATGGACAATCCTGAACATGTTGTCAAGTTGGCTTTCCCTAGGTTTTGGAACAACTGCCACCCACTTCTCACTGGTGGAGTTTTTGTGGTATCGCTGATCTGGCTGTTCTGGTATTTCCTCCCGGCTAGCAAAAACTCTTCATGAGAGTTGGTCCATACTGACGTCTCTGTCATTTTGAGGGCAACACCACCTGCTCCAGGTCAGTGAAAGAAGAGCTCCTCAATAGAGCCGGATGGTTTAGTTCAACATAATTTTCCTGTTGAGAAATCAAAACCACTTGTCAATTGGTTTTGTTAACCATAACCAGTGTCATAGAACTTCAAAGTCCTGTTGCTGTGTGGATCTTTGGTGCTGACAATTTGTGTTGTCCCAATCAGCTGCTTGGTCTGGTATCCAAATAAGCTGTCCCTGTTTCCGCTCATGTTTTAAAATTTTGGACTTCCTCGTAAACATCTGTGATGCCACGAGCGTTGTTTCCTCCTTTTTTATGAGTTGGTCAAAAACAAGCCCACGTTGGGAAAATGCAACAGATATATCTCAGAGCTTCCGTTAATTCTTCATACTCAAAATACTCTTCAGTGTCACAGGACAGGTTTCCCCAAGGGACCTGAAGTATGAAGTAAGAGCCTGGCCAGCTTTGCCAGGAGACGATCAACCAGCTGGATGAAAGAGTGGGCCATCTTAATGCAAACATGTCGAGACCTTTCACACCCACTTCAAGTCACAAAGGCAAAAAATGCCACCGCAGCCCTCTTCGGGAAGCAGAACTGAGAAGTGCTGTAGATCTTTTAAACAATTGTCTCAATATCCACTGGACAGCTGATTGCAGGCGTGCTTGCATGGCATTAATGACAATGTGAGCTGGGCAAATAGCTTTCAAGAATGCGACGTTGGCACTGCTCAACTAACTGTAACGGAGTGGTGTTTTCCCAAAAGTTTGACATTGGGCATTTTCGCTGCATAGGCTGTGACTGCTTCGATACGCGGATTGGAATATGTTCCGCATTGCTCCAACAACAATATTTGACGAATATGCTGATTCGGTGAGCGAGTTCATTAGGAAGTGCATTGACGATGTCCGTACCACAGCAACGATTAAAACATTCCTAAACCAGGAAACGTGGAATTGACGCACCATTTCGGTGAAACTGAAAGCGCGAACCACTGCTTTTTACCCAGGGCAAGGTGACGGAAGCAATGACCGAATACCAAACAGTGTAGCTATTCTCTCCGCAAGGCAATCAAACAGGCAAGTCCCAGTACACAGAGACAAAATCCGAGTCGCAATTCAACAGCTCAGACAACAAGAGGTTATGTGGCAGGGTTACAGTCAATCCACGGATTACAAAAAGAAAACCAGCCCCGTCGCGGACCAGGATGTCTTGCTTCCAGACAGGCTAAAACAACTTTTTGCCCCGCTTTGAGGACAATACAGTGCCACTGACACGGCCCCCTAACAAACCTGCGGGCTCTCCTTCACTGCAGCCGAAGGTGAGTAAACATTTAACACTGTTAACCCTCGCAAGGCTGCAGGCCCAGACGGCATGCCAGCCCGCGTCCCTCAGGAGCATGGCGGCAGACTCAAGCTGGCTGGTGTGTTTACGGGACATACTTCAATCATCTCCAGTCTGCTGTTCCACATCTTAAGAGGGCCACCATGTTCGGTCCAAAAGAAAGCTAAGGTAACTGAGCTAAACGACTACCGCCCGTAGCAACTCACTTCGGTCATCAGAGTGCTTTGAGAGACTATCAAGGACCATATCCCTCCACCTAAACCGGAACCGGCTAGACCCACTCCAATTTGCTTCCGACCCAATAAGGTCCACAGACGACGCAATCGCAACCACACTGCACATTGCCCTAACCCATCTGGACAAGAGGAATACCCATGTGGAGAATGCTGTTCATCGATTACAGCTCAGCATTAACACCATAGTAAACCCTCCAAACTCGTCATCAAGCTCGAGACCCCTGGGTCTCACCCGCCCCTGTGCAACTGGGTCCCTGGACTTCCTGACGGGCCGCCCAAGGTGGCTGGGGTAGGTACAACATCTCACCCGCTGATCCTCACACTGGGGCCCAAGGGTGCGTTCTGAGCCCCTCTCCTGTTACTCCTGTTTCACCCACGACTGCGTGGCCATGCACGCCCACACCCTAATCATCAAGTTTGCGGAGTGACACTACAGTGGGTAGGCTTGATTACCAAACAACGACGAGACGGCTCAGGAGGGGTGAAAGGGCCCTCGGGAGTGTGGTGTCAGGAAATAACACTCACACTCAACGTCAACAAAACAAAGGAGTGATTGTGGTTTCAGGAACAGCGAGGGAAGCACCCCCCGATCCTACATTGACGGTCAGTAGTGGACGAAGGGTGGGAAAGTTTAAAGTTCCTCGGTGTACACATCAAGGACAAACTGAATTGGTCAACCCACACAGACAGCGTTGTGAAGAAAGGCGCAGCAGCGCCTTTTCAACTCAGGAGGCTGAAAGAAATTCGCATCCTCCTGTCGGGGCTGTATCACCGGCCTGGTAGCCACTGCTCGCCCACACCGTAGGCTCTCCAGAGGGTAGTGGAGCGGTCCTTGCAGAACGCAATCACCGGGGGCAAACTACCCTGCCCTCCAGGACCCTACACCACCCGTGTCACAGGAAGGCCATAAAGATATCAAGGGACAACAACACCCAGCCAACTGCTGTTCACCGCCCGCTTATCCAGAAGGCGAGTAGTACAGGTGCCATCAAAAGCAGGGCCGAGAACTGAAAACAGCTTCTATCTCAAGGCCATCAGACTGTTTAAAACAGCCACCACTAACATTTAGCGGCCGCTGCCACATACTGATCAGCTCCAGCCAGCTATAAAAATGGGAATTGTATGGAATTATGTAAAAATTGTACCACTCCAGCCACTTTAAACAATGCCCACTATAATATAATGTTTACATACTCTACATTACATTCATCATGTATATACTGTACTCTATATCAATCTTACTGCATCTTGCCATCTTTATAGTAATACATGTACCACTAGCCACTTTTAAACTATGCCATCTTTATGTTTACTCCTACAGTACTCATCTCATATGTTATATCGTACTCTATACCATTACTGCTCTTGCCATGCCGTTCTGACACAAGTCATTCATGAATGACATTCTGAACCTTGTTTGAGTCAAGTAGGTCACATGACCAAGGAGCAATTGAAATTCGTTTACACTCCCTAACTAATTCAACTAGGAATACAAAATGCTGCTCACATTTCCACATGTTTATTAGCTTTGGAAAGCGAATTAATGTCCAAATCGTGAAAATAAGACCTGTGCAATGTTGTGCCCAATTTTTCCAACATCATGAGAATTATTTGGAGTCTGTGGCTCAAGTGGTTTGAAAGCTATTGAAGTTTGAAAGCGCGAATATCCGTTGAATATCCAACTTGAAACTGTCTACCTCGGTCCTCAAACAAGGGAAATAGAAAAATATTTCCAGTGTGCGTGAGATATTTCTCTGTGTCTGGTGGAGTGCAGTGCAAGTTACTTGACGTTTATGAAGACAGTGATTAAACTGAAAATGGCATACATCAAGCTCTGATGAACTGTCTGGAAAAGCGTGAACTGGATATTAGACACATCACAGCCTATGCCGCAGATAATGCCAATGTCAACTTTGGAAAACACCACTCCGTTTACCAGTTATTGAGCAGTGCCAACGATCACATTCTGAAAGCTATTTGCCCAGCTCACATAGCTCATAATGCCTGTAAGCACGCCTGCGATCAGCTGTCAGTGGATATTGAGACACTTGTTTTAAAGATCTACAGCCACTTCTCAGTTTCTGCTTCCCGAAGAGAGGACCTGCGTGCATTTTTTGCCTCTGTTGACATTGAGTGGTGTGAAATTCTGCAACATGTTTGCACACGATGGCCCTCTCTTCATCCAGCTGTCGATCGTCTCCTGCAAAGCTGGCCAGCTCTTACGTCATACCTTAGGTCCCTTGGGGAAACCTGTCCTGTGACACTGAAGAGTATTTTTGAGTATTTAGAATTAACGGAAGCTGCTGAGATTTATCTGTGCTTTTTCCACAACGTGGGGTGTGTTTTGACCAACTCATAAAAAGCTGGAGGAAACAACGCTCTGCATCACAGATGTTTACGAGGAAGTCCAAAAATTCAAAATGAGCGGAAACAGGAAAGCTTTTTTGGATACCAGACCAAGCAGCTGATGGACAAACAATTATCAGCACAAAGATCCACACAGCAACAGGACTTTGTGAAGTTCTATGACACTGTTATTACAAACATTGACAAGTGGTTTGATTTCTCACCAGAAAATGTAACGTTGAAACTGAAACCGATCGGCCTCTATGAGGAGCTCTCCTTCACTGACCTGGAGCAGGTGGTGGTTGCCCTCAAAATGACAGAGACAGTCAGTATGGACCAACTCTATGACGAGTTTTGTGCTAGCTGGGAGGTAATACACAAAGCCAGACAGGATACCACAAAATCCACCAGTGAGAAGTGGGTGGCAGTTTTCCAAAACCTAGGGAAAGCCAACTTGATGATTGTCTCATTTGTCAACATGTTCAGGATTGTCTCATTTGTCCTCAGTGTGCCAGGCTCAATGCCTTTCCGCCTACAATACTTTGGGCGATGTTCTGAAATTGGGGACATGGAAGCTTGTTTACTTTTATTTTAAGGTAGACTGTTAGTTTTAGTCCACAATGCAAAACTTTGGGTTGATGAGTGTAGTGTGCACTCAAACCAATGCGGTGGGACAGCGAAGTACCGCCCAAGTAGGCCGTCCATCTGCCAGAAAAAACAGAGACCAAAAGGAATTACCAGAGAGAAACGTCAACGGCTGCGGGCTTTTTGAATCCGAGATTCCATAAAAACGCCCACCTTCGATAAGGACAGCACTTTACGCCAAGCAGGTTAGGAAGAATTAAATAGTAGAAGGTTAGGGGAATTAGTTTGAGGTTAGGAAATGTGGTCACATCGCGACACCTCATCATGTCCAGTTATGTGGTGGACGTAAAGGG
>NW_019942830.1:269626-271318 GCF_002910315.2 Salvelinus sp. IW2-2015
CACAGGCACACAAACTGCATAGAGCTGCAAAGCTGAGAGTCTACTGCAGCCATAGGAAGTCTCATCATTTTATATCGAATTTCATTTTAAAAACACAATTTGAAGATGTGATACAAAACCACTTTGTGTTCTTCACAGGGGGATAGAGACATCAATGAATGAGAGCAGTGCACCAGGAAATTTGTCMGATTTTCCGACCACTAGTTTTATACCAAATTATTACAGTAAATTAGGCAGCTGAAATCTCATAGCATATCAATTGTCATTTTTCATGAATTGGTTGTTCATAGCGAATGAAATTTGAAAATTAAATCTAAAATGTTTATTTTGTCATACTATTTACTATAGCAGTGCGTGCTAGTGCAAGAATTAATACAAATAATAAATATCCCAAAGAAGCAACAAAACCACTTTCTGACAGTGTAAGGCATTACTAGGTACTGTTCATGGCTGTCATGACTTCCGCCGAAGTCGGTCCCTCTCCCTGTTCGGGCGGCGTTCGGCGGTCGACGTCACCGGCCTTCTAGCTACCGCCGATCCACTTTTCATTTTCTATTTGTTTTGTCTTTGTTTCACACACCTGTTTTCAATCCCACAATCACTTGTTCATTATTTAACCCTCTGTTCCCCACATGGTTTTTGTGAGTGATATTTTATTTTGTATTTTCGGTATGTCATGGTGTACGTGTATTTGTTACTTTGTGTATTTTAGATTTTGAGTAAAGTACGTTTGATTACTCATATCTGCTGTCCTGCGCCTGACTCTCTAAACCAGTTACACCTAGGACCCATTTCAATGGCCCTCTCATGAAGATATGTTTATACAGCCATCCACTTCACATTAACATTCAACAGGTTAACTAGCATAAATTCATCATAATTTACGGTATTTAATCTGCCTATAAACTCTGCATGCTTTTCCATGTTGCGGTGGTTGTACAACATAACATACCATCTCGTGACTCCAAGTTTACTTCGATATGATGGTTATTATAGCAATATTTGCTCTTAAATGCTTTCCACTACAATTGTCGCATAATCTATTTCACAGACTCCAAAAAGTATCCACCCTTGTGTAGTGTATTTTGTTTTGTCGACATAGGGAAATTTTACAGACAAATTTGTCATTTCCATCAGGCCTATCATGAGTTTCTTTATGTGTCAGGTAATTCATCCCCATGAAATGGTTGGATGGAAACCTGGTTATAGAGAGAAAGGTGGCAATGTCATCAATAGCCATAATTTAAAAAAATTATTTATTTAACTTAAAATGTACCTGGAAATTAACTCAACTTAAGCAGAAAAGCTACAAAAAAAAGATACAACAATGTCACATCAAATTAATGTTACAGCAATATCAGTAAAACAAAGTATRGTTTAAAATCAGTTTTAGTCATCGAAAGAATTCGGTGAAGGATGCTAGTTTATCTAACACAATTGTACACTGTTGGGTGTTGATGTTAAAAAGTAGCATATATGCACAGAAATGTTCAGTTTATTTTAAAGATTTTCTTGTCACACGAAATGCATACTCACTCAAAATACATTTCTCCCAGAGCCGCAGATAACCCATTTAGGCCTCTACATGGAAGTGAAATGATACCACCACAATGTCAAAAATATAGAAATTAAGAACTTTATTCCAATCTTAAACTGCAGGGCTCACTAACTCATCTCTTAATACTCATTCTA
>NW_019942831.1:0-6361 GCF_002910315.2 Salvelinus sp. IW2-2015
CAGAGCAGGTGAGTGCAGCAGGGTAGAAGCAGAGCAGTGAGTGATGGTAGTGGTAGACAGAGCAGGTGAGTGGCAGTAGGGTAGGACAGGCGGTGAGTGCAGTAGGGTAGACAGAGCAGGTTAGTGTAGAACAAAGCAGTAGTGCAGGTAGGTAGAAACAGAGCAGGTGAGTGCAAGTAGGGTAGGACCAGAGCAGGTGAGTCAGGTAGTGTAACAGAGCAGGTTGAGTGCAGGGTAGGGTGAGACAGAGGCAGGTGAGTGCAGGTTAGGTGACAAGCAGAGTGAGTGCAGGTAGGGTAGACAGAAGCAGTTCAGTTGTAGACAGAGCAGGTGAGTGCAGTAGGGTAGGGACAGAGCAGATGAGTGCAGGCAGGGTAGGACAGAGCAGGTGAGGCAGGTAGGTGGACAGAGCAGATGGTGCAGGTAGTAGGAAAAACAGAGCAGTGTGAGTGCAGGCAGGGTACAAACAGAGCAGGTGAGTGGCAGGTAGGGTAACAGAGCATGAGTGCAGGTAGGGTAGAGCAGAGCAGGTGAGTGGCAGGTAGGGTAAGACAGAGCAGGTAGTGGTAGGACAGAGCAGGTGTTGCAGGTAGGGTAAACAGAGCAGCGTGAGTGCAGGTAGGGTAAACAGAGCAGGTTGAGTGGCAGGGTAGGCGTTAAAACAGAGCAGGTGAGTGCAGTAGGTAGACAGAGAAAAGTGAGTGCAGGTAGGGTAAACAGAGCAGGTGGAGTGCAGACAGGGTTTAAACAGAAGCAGGTGAGTCAGGGGCAGGTAGACAGAGCAGTGAGTGCAGGCAGGGTAGACAGAGCAGGTGAGTACAGGTAGGGTGACAAGAGCAGGGGAGTGCAGTAGGGTAGACAGAGCAGGTGAGTGCAGCTGGGTAGACAGAGCAGGTGAGGTGCAGTTAGGGTAGACAGAGCAGGTGAGTGCAGGAAGGGTAAACAGAGCAGCTGTGAGTGCAGCAGGGTAGGGACAGAGCAGGTTGAGTGCAGGTAGGGTAGACAGAGCAGGTGAGTGGCAGGTAGGGTAGACAGAGAGGTAGTGCCAGTAGGGTAGACAGAGCAGGTGAGTGCAGATAGGGTAGACAGAGAAGAGAGTGCAGAGGGTTTAAACAGGAGCAGGTGAGTGCAGGCAGTGGTAAACAGAGCAGGTGAGTGCAGGGTAGGGTATACAGAGCCAGGTGAGTGCAGTAGAGTAGGACAGAGCAGGTGAGTGCAGGTAGGGTTAAACAGAGCAGGTGAGGCAGGGCAGGGTAGACAGAGCATGTTGAGTGCAGGTAGGGTAGACAGAAGCAGGTGAGTTGCAGGTAGGGTAGACCAGAGCAGGTGATGCAGGTAGGGTAGACAGAGCAGGTGAGTTGCAGGTGGGTAGACCAGAGCAGGTGAGTGCAGGTAGGGTTAGGACAGAGCAGGTGAGTGCAGCAGGGTAAAAACAGGAGGCAGCTGAGTGCAAGGTAGGGTAGACAGAGCAGGGTGAGTGCAGGAGGGTAGACAGAGCAGTGAGTCAGGTAGGTTAACAGAGCAGGTGAGTGCAGGCAGGGTAAACAGAGCAGGTGAGTGCAGGTAGTGTAGACAGAGCAGTGGAGTGCAGTAGTGTAGAACAGAGGCAGGTTGAGGCAGGTAGTGGGAGACAGAGCAGGTGAGTGCAGGTAGGGTAGGACAGAGGCAGTTGAGTACAGGTTAGTTGTAGACAGAGCAGTAGTGTAAGACAGAGCAGTGAGTGCAGTAAGGGAGACGAGAGTGAGTGCAGGCAGGGTAAACAGAGCAGGTGAGTGCAGGCATGGTTAGACAGAGGGGAGGTGAAGTCATGGTAGCGGTAGAACAGGAACAGGTGAGTGCAGGTAGTGTAGAAAGAGCAGGGTGAGTGCAGTAGGGTAGACAGAGCAGGTGAGTGCAGGCAGGGGTAAAACAGAGCAGGTGAGTGCAGGGCAGGGTAGACGAGCAGGTGAGTTGGCAGGTAGGGTAGACAGAGCAGCGTGAAGTGCAGTAGGGTAGACAGAGCAGGTGAGTGCAGGTAGGGTAGACAGAGCAGTAGTACGACAGAGCAGGTGAGTGCAAAGGTAGGGTAGACATAGCAGGTGAGTGGCAGGCCAGGCGTAGACAGAAGCAGTGTGAGTCAGGTAGGGTAGACAAGGCAGTGTGGAGTGCAGGTTAGGGTAGGACAGAGGCAGGGTATGTAGACAGAGCAGGTAGGTAGACAGAGCAGGTGGTTCAGGTAGGTAGACAGAGCAGGTGGTGCAGTAGTGTAGACAGAGCAGGTGCAGTGCAAGGTAGTGAGACAGAGCAGGTGAGAAGTGCAGGTAGGTAGACAGAGCAGTGAGTGCAGGTAGGTAGACAGGAGCAGTGAGTGCAGTAGGGTTGACAAGCAGTAGGTGTAGACCAGAGCAGGGTGAGTGCAGTAGGGTTAGGACAGAGCAGGATGGTGCAGGCAGGGTAACCAGAGCAGGTGAGTGCAGGTAGGGTGACAGCAGCAAGATTGATGGACAGGTAGGTAGACAGGCAGGTGAGTGAGGGAGGCGTAGACAAGAGCAGGTGAGTGCAGTAGGGTTAGACAGAGCAGGTGAGTGCAGGCAAGTAGACAGAGCAGGTGAGTGCAGGCAGGGTAGGACAGAGCAGGGTTTGAGTGCCAGGCAGGTAGACAGAGCAGGGTGAGTGGCAGGCAGGGTAGACAGAGCAGGTGAGTGCAGTAGGGGTAGGACAGAGCAGTAGTGGTTAGACAGAGCAGGTGGAGTGCAGGCAGGTAGACAAGAGCAGGTGATGCAGGTAGGGTAACAGAGCAGGTGAGTGCAGGCAGGTAACAGAAGCAGGGATGCACGGAGTGTAGACAGAGCAGGTGAGTGCAGGTTAGTGTAGACAGAAGCGCGTGAGTGCAAGTAGGAGACAGAGCATGGTGAGCAGGTTAGTGTAGACAGGAGCAGGTGTATACAGGTAGTGTAGACAGCAGCAGGGTAGTGTAGACGAGCAGGTGATGCAGGCTAGGGTAAACAGAGCAGACGTGAGTGCAGGCGAGGGTACAACAGAGCAGGTGAGTCAGGCATGGTAGACAAGCAGTGAGCTGGAGTAGAGGTAGAAGAACAGGTTGAGTGCAGGTAGGGGTAGACAGAGCAGCGTGAGTGCAGTAGGTAGAACAGAGCAGGTAGTGTAGACAGAGCATGGTGATGCAGTAGGTAACAGAGCAGTGAGTGCAGGCAGGGTAAAAACGAGAGCAGGTGAGTGCAGGCAGGGTAGACAGAAGCCAGGTGAGTGCAAGGTAGGGTAGACAGAGCAGGTCGAGTGCAGTAGGTAACAGAGCAGGTGAGTGCAGGTAGGGTAGACAGAGCAGGTTAGTGTAGACAGAGGCAGGTGGAGTGCAGTAGGGTTGACATAGCAGGTGAGTGCAGCAGGGTAGACAGAGCAGGTGAGTGCAGGATAGGTAGACGAGAGCATGAGTGCAGGTAGGGGTAGACAGAGCAGTGAGTCAGGTAGTGTAAACAGAGCAGGTGAGTGCAGGTAGGGTAGACAGAGCAGGTGAGTGCAGGATAGGGTAGACAGAGCAGTGAGTCAGGTAGTGTAGAGCAGAGCAGGTGAGTGCAGGTAGGTAAGACAGAGCAGTGATGCAGGTAGGGTAGACAGAGCAGCGGTGACAGTGCAGTAGGGTAGACAGAGCAGGTAGTGTAGAACAGAGCAGGTGAGTGGCAGGTAGGGTAGACAGAAGCAGATGAGTGCAGGCAGGGTAGACAGAGCAGGGTGATGTGCAGGTAGGGATGGACAGAGCAGATGAGTGCAGTAGGGTAGACAGAGAGGTGATGCAGGTAGGGTAGACAGGAGAAGTGAGTGCAGGTGAGGGTAGACAGAGCAGTGAGTGCAGTAGGTAGCAGAGCAGGTGAGTCAGCAGAGTAAGACAAGGCAGGTGAAGTGCAGCAGGGTTAGACAAGAGCAGCTGAGTGCAGGCAGGGTAGACAGGAGCAGGTGAGTGCAGGCAGGGTAGACAGAGCAGGTGAGTGCAGTAGGAGAAACCAGAGCAGGTGAGTGCAGGTAGGGTAGACAGAGCAGGTGAGTGCAGGTAGGTAGGACCAAGAGCAAAAGGTAGTGTAGACAGAGCAGGTGAGTGAGGAGGGTAAACAGAGGCAGCGTGAGTGCAGGGCGAGGGTAGACAGGAGCAGGTGAGTGCAGGGTAGGGGAGACAGAGCAGGTGAGTGCAGGTAGGGTAACAGAGCAGGTGATGACAGGTAGGGTAGGACGAGCAGGTAGTGTAGAAAGAGCAGGTGATGGGGCAGATAGGTTAGGACAGAGCAGGTGAGTGCAGTAGGGTAGACAAGAGCAGGTGAGTGCAGGGTAGTGTAGACAGAGCAGGTGAGTGCAGGTAGGTAGACAGAGCAGGTAGTGCAGGTAGTTAGACAGAGCAGGTGAGTGCAGGTAGTGGTAGGACAGAGAGGTTAGTGTAGACAGAAGCAGTGTGAGTGCAGGCTAGGCGTAGACAGAGCAGATGAGTGCAGGAGGGTAGACAGAAACAGGTGAGTCAGGTAGGTTGACAGAGCAGGTGAGTGCAGGTAGGGTTAGACAGAGCAGATGAGTGCAGTAGGGGTAGACCAGAGCAGGTGAGTGCAGAGGGTAGACAAAGCAAGTGAGTGCAGGTAGGTAACAGAGGAGTGGAGTGCAGGCAGAGAGACAGAAGCAGGTGAGTGCATGCAGGGTAGACAGCGCAGTTGGTGAGTGCAGCAGGGTAGACAGAGCAGGTGAGTGCAGGGCAGGGGTAGACAGGAGAAGGTCGAGTCAGGAGGTAGGACGAGAGCAGTGAGTGGCACAGGTAGACAGAGCAGGTGGAGTGCAGGCAGTAGACAGAGAAGGTGAGTTGAGGTAGGGTAGACAGAGCAGGTGAGTTGCAGGCAGGGTAGACAGAGCAGGTGAGTTTGCAGTATAGGGTAGACAGAGAAGGTGAGTGGCAGGTAGGTAGACAGAGAAGGTGAAGCAGGCAGGGTAGACAGAAACAGGTGAGTGCAGGTAGGGTAGACAGAGCAGGTGAGTGAGGCAGGTAGGACAGAGCAGGGAGTGCAGGTAGGGTAGACAGGCAGGTGAGTGCAGGGAGGGTTAGACAGAGCAGCTGAGTGCAGGTAGGGTAGACAGAGCAGGTGAGTGCAGCAGAGTAGACAAGCAGGTGAGTGCAGGCAGGGTAGGACAGAGAAGGTGATGCGAGGCAGGTAGACAGAGCAGTGAGTGCAGGCGGTAGACAGAGAAGGTGAGTAACAGGTAGGTAAGAAGAGCAGGTGATTGCAGGCAGGGTAGACAGAGCAGGGTGTGTGATGGTACGACGGTTACGACCCTGATCCACCCCTTTTGTTAATTTATTAATATATGCAAATGCAACTGGTGCGTTTATGAGGCACATATCATTTTCTTTATTTTAACACAAAATATTAAAATAATACCTGATACAATAAGAACATGTATATATGATTGCATTCTAAGAAATAAAAAGTTCAATTTCACAATAAATGTAAAACCTGTATTCCCACTAAAATCCCCGAACTCCATGAATAATTTGTCCGTGCCAGGGAAGTGTTTATGTGCTAGAATATCTTGCAAAAAATCCAAGCGTTTGGAGTACCTTCATCTATTGTCCAACTGTTGAATTTATCACAATTGTTTTTAAAACCATTGCTACATAGAAGAGAAAGCATGGTGTTGATGTGCATAGGACAGGGTAGGAAACGCACGCCTTACAAGAGAAAGAGAGGTAGAGAGAGAGAGAGAGAGAGACAGACAGAGACAGAGAGAGAGAGAGAGAAAGAGAGAGACAGAGACAGAGAGAAACAGAGAGAGAGACCTGGGCCCTGTCAGACCTGGGCCCTGACATTAAATCTCAGTAAGACCAAAATAATGGTGTTCCAAAAAAGGTCCAGTCGTCAGGACCACAAATACAAATTCCATCTAGACACCGCTGCCCTAGAGCACACCAAAAAACGATACATACCTTGGCCTAAACATCAGCGCCACAGGCAACTTCCACAAAGCTGTGAACGATCTAAGAGACAAGGCAAGAAGGGCCTTCAAAAAATACTTGAATCAGTTATAGAACCCATTACCCTTTATGGTTGTGAGGTCTGGGGCCGCTCACCAACCAAGAATTCACAAAACACCAAATTGAAAACATCCTCCGTGTAGAACGTAAAACACCAAATAATGCATGCAGAGCAGAATTAGGCCGATACCCGCTAATGATCAAAATCCAGAAAAGAGACGTTAAATTCTACAACCACCTAAAAGGAAGCRATTCCCAAACCTTCCATAACAAAGCCATCACCTACAGAGAGATGAACCTGGAGAAGAGTCCCCTAAGCAAGCTGGTCCTGGGGCTCTGTTCACAAACACAAACACACCCCAC
>NW_019942831.1:14962-15952 GCF_002910315.2 Salvelinus sp. IW2-2015
TGCAGAGAGTCTTTAATATGGGTGGTTAGGGTACTCGTCTGCAGTGAAGTATATATTTTTGTGGCTGGATTGTCTCAGGACACATCAGAGCGTTGTAAAAGCGCCGGATAAACGCATATTACTGCCATTCTAATGAGACAGACAGGGACAYAGAGAGAGGGAGAGAGAGAAAGACCAGAKAGAGAGAGAGGGGGAAAGAGATTGAGCAAAATAGTTGGAGAGAGAGAGCAGGAGAGCAGACGAGCAAATCCTGTGAGAAGATGAGGAGGAGGTTGAGGAGGAGGAGAATTTCCTTCCTCTCCTCTTTCTCTCCTCTCAGACTCGAAGAGATGATTCRGTTTGGTGACTTAATCCGTYTCTCCACTCAGCCCATCTACCCACCTGTCTGCCTCTCTCTAACCCCCYCTCTCTCTCTCAGAACGCCCTTAAAATGATTACTTTACCCTCTGAAGATCATGAGATCCACTCAATTAGACAGGATAGGGCCGTCTGGGAGCCCAGGGGACCCATGGGATGCCAGGCTGAGTGGAGAGAGCGAGGGGCTTAGTGCCTAGTGCAGGATGGGCCAACAGACCAATGAGACGTGCGGATGGAGGGAGGCGGGGAGGAAATGTATATGATGTTAACGGAGCGTGCTGATAGGTGTGAGATATTCTACAGCAGTAACACTGAGGGTGTGATAACGGCTTCTATAATGGATCATTTGTTGGAAGAGCTCCTCCGGGAGAGACGGTTGATGTGAGATGGGAACARGAGATGTGGAATGATTTGACGGAGTGGGAAAAACCTACGTACAGACTGAGAGAGATGGGCCTAATATACATCGTTACGGGGCTGCTGATGTAGGACCAGAGAAGTAAAGGAACAGACAGACAGGCAGAACATTGGGCCCAATGCAGTGTATACGTAGAGGCAAATACAAATGGACAAACAGGTAGATAGAGAAATGGACCCTAATGCACTGTATTTTAGTCTTGGTGCAGGGCCAAG
>NW_019942831.1:16662-18485 GCF_002910315.2 Salvelinus sp. IW2-2015
GGACCAGGTTGAACCCGGGCTCTCCCTTGCGGTGCATGGTCGTCAGGGTGCTCTGCAGGGTCCTCCAGGTGACCGTCTTGCCGCTGCCCGTCTTGCCCACGATCATGGTGGAGTGTCTGGAGTTCTTGGTCTCGTACAGCTGGATGACCTTGGTCAGGGTGAAGGGGGTCACCTGCAGACAGGCCTGCTGCAGCTCCGCCTCGATCGTCTCTCGCAGCTTCGGGGAGAGGGGGAGGAGAGGAAGGGATGGATGGAGAGATAGAAGCAGATACAGAGACAGCGGGGCGGATAGACAGAGTTAGTGAAACAGTATTCAGGGCTACTCGCTGAGGCCTGCCCTGGGGCATCTGGCACAGAGCAGTCAGAGGGTCTGAATTATACATCTGAACAACGCTGACCAACACAAGCATTCGGTGTGGTTACAACGCAACAATGTAAACCCTTTAGAGTATTTATCTCTACCCCACCCTCCCAACCCCTCCCCTCCCTATTTCTGCACCTGTACCAGTGGGACTGTTGAGAGACTGTTTATAAGCAGGCCAAATAAACAGCTAAATGAATAAATATCCTCCTAGCTCTCTCTTTCTCTCTCTCTCTCTCTCTCTCCACAACATGCAGAGCCGATGCAGAGTGGAGCAGCTCAACACACTGAATTATTTATGGAGATGTGATGCGGCATTTTTCAACTTGGCTCACTCACGTCTCGGTAGTGTGAAAAGCAGATGGCACATTTTAGAGACGGCAGTCGCGTGTGGAGAGAGAGGAAGAGAGCGAGAGAGAGGGGGAGTAGAGAGAGAGGGGGAGTAGAGAGATGGAAGGATGGGGGGATGGAATGACAGCTACAGTCCTCTCTCCAGAAGTGTTTCGTTCCCCCACTCCTCCGCTTCTCAGTCCCACCACGGGTTCATCAGACCGCTAACGTGTATGTGTGTCCCCCATCATCAGACAAAAGCACAGTGAGTGTCCGTTACCTGAGGCAGAGAACTTTTAGTTCTCAGAGACCCCTTCATTAGTTAATGCATTACACCCGTCTGCTTCGACAGGCTGCAACGACTAATCCTTTTCAGTTCAAGTGTGAAACTGGGAAGACACTTTATTTTTCACTAACGGTGGGGATTTCCATGGCGGGGAGGTGTGTGTGTGTGTGTGTGTGTGTGTGTGTGCATGGGTACCTTTCCGTAGTCGATAGTAGGGGTCTCCACCGCGGGGAAGAGGTCCTGGATGATTCCGTTGAACAGCGGCAGGTCGACGGAGGCCAGCTTCGCGATGTTCATGTCTTTCATAGACATCAGCAGGATCTGATCAGGGGTAAGAGGTCAAGGGGTGACATCATGCCACAGCGAGGTATAGTTTTCTGTCTTTAACATGAATTGACTTTAAATACAAAACTGTACGTCAACTCAACTGTACACACGGTTCTCGTTCAATCACCACCGAATTAACTTTTACAACATCAACAGAAACTTAACAAATGCGAGGAACTGTGAATTTATACAAAAGTACAGAGGAACTTTTGCTGAAGCTGAAGCTTGCTATCAGGTAAAAGATGAATCCTTTTCAAGTTTCCTTTTCAAGTTTTTGTCCTCTTTGATACAATCTTTTCATCACAGTGTCAGGCACCCCTTCAGGTGTTAGGCACACTTTTAAGGTGTCAAACTCTCATCTGCATTCTGTGTCTCTCTGCATCTCTCTGAGAGAGCACACAAACACACACACACACACACAYACATACAYACACACACACACAGAGGTCAGATGGATTGAATTACAGGTCTATTCAGGAGATTAATAGAAAAGTGCCGATGGCCAATTTATTCAAAGGG
>NW_019942831.1:18916-22667 GCF_002910315.2 Salvelinus sp. IW2-2015
ACTCACATGTCATCTAATTGAACCCAATAGCTGTGTAGTACTCTGCAGTCACTTGCAGTGCTGTTACTGTATACCCCGGTCAGTTGAAGTGAGTCGTTTCACTGTACCTCCTCGTCGGCCACGTCGGGGCAGACACGTCTCTTCTTGCCAGCGTAGCGGAGCAGCGAGGTCAGGGCACGCAGGCCAAAGTCATAGTGGTCCTGTTTGGACAGCTGCTGCACTGCCAGAGAGTACAGGGTGAACACCTTCTTAGCCAGGAGCTGGAGAGAGAGGCGAGGGGGGAGAGAAAGAGAGCATGAAAGATAGGATGGGAGCGAGAGAGGAAAAGGAAGAGGAGGAGAGGGGAAGATAGAGGGGGGCAGAAACAAAATAAATTGAGTCAGTAACCACATCAACCCATCACTACTTAATGACCCTAGAGCATAGCATGAAGGATACACCTCTCATATTTTTATTTAACCTTTATTTAACTAGGCAAGTCAGTTAAGAACACATTCTTATTTACTATGACGGCCTACCCTGGCCAAACCCTAACAACGCTGGGCCAAATGTGTGCCGCCCTGTGGGACTCCCAATCACGGCTGGTTGTGATAGAGCCTGGACTCGAACCAGGGTCTGTAGTGACACTTCTAGCACTGAGATGCAGTGCCTTAGACCGCTGTGCCACTCGGGAGCCCCAATATAAACAGAACAAAAATATAAATGCAACAATTTCAAAGATTTTACTGAGTTACAGTTCATATGAGGAGATCAGTCAATTGAAATAAATTCATTATGCACTAATCTATGGATTTCACATGACTGGGAATACAGATATGCATCTATTGGTCACAGAACCCTTTAAAAAAATGGCCTCACAATGGGCCTCAGGATTTCGTCACAGCATTTTTGTACATTCAAATTCCCCGTCGATAAAATACAATTGTGTTCGTTGTCTGTAGCTTATGCCTGCCAATACCATAACCCCATCACCACTATGGGGCACTCTGCTGATGTCAACATTGTGAACAAACCCTTCGCCCACACGACACAATACATGTGGTCTGCGGTTGTGAGGCCCGGTTGGACGTACTGCCAAATTCTCTAAAACGACGTTGGAGGCGGCTTATGGTAGAGAAATGAACATTAAATTATTTGGCAAAAGCTATGGTGGACATTCCTGCAGTAGGCATGCCAGTTGCATGCTCCCTCAAAAACATCTGTGGCATTATGTTGTGTGATAAAACTGCACATTTTAGAGTGGCCTTTCATTGTCCCCAGCACAAAGTGCACCTGTGTAATTATCATGCTGTTTAATCAGCTTCTTGATATGCCACACCTGTCAGGTGGATGGATTATCTTGGCAAAGGAGAAATGCTCACGAACAGAGATGAAAACAAATTTGTGTACAATTYTTTTTGYGCGTATGGAACATTTCTGGGATAATTTATTTCAGCTCATGAAACATGGGACCAACACTTTACACRTTGCGTTTATATTTTTGTTCAGTAAATAAAGTCAGCTAGCTAGCGGCGTTGTATCWTAATATAACCTGGTCATGTGAAACGTGTCATATAGACATGTCTGTCTGTCTGTCTGTTAGCTGGCCTGCCAGCTAGAGAGAGACAGACAGACTAGAAAATACACTATGAGGCTGTCCTGCCCTACAGCAGACAGCTTGACAGACACTGGCTGTCATGATCCCCTCTTGGCAAGCAGGCTGTGTGTGTGTGTTGTGTGTGAGGAGCGTCCATCACATGGTCACCCCTCCGTCTCGCTCCTAACATCTGAGTATGTATGAGAAAGATGTCAGTGGGTCTGTGTGTGCTTTTGAGTAAGCATATGAGGAAGATAGTGAGTGTACATTACTGTAATGTAGTGTGAGTGTGAGTGTGTGAGTGTGTGTGTGTGTGTGCAAGAGAGTATGGAGGGCTCCTGGGTTACCATGTCAGCTTGTTCTCATCACTTCTCCCTTCATGCGCTTCAGTGACACACAATCGCTCATGCACACAGTTACGCAAACACACACACACAAACGCACATGCATACGGACAGGCAAACACACACACACACAGCGTTGTCATGCTAGGCAGAGCAGACGATGGGCTCACGGGAAGCAAATCCTCTTTCCTGTCTGTTCCAGCTCACAGAATACAGAATACGCTCCACACTCTCAAAACAGGCCAAAGCAGACCAAAGTAGGCCAAACACCTAGGCCAAAAAGCCTCTTGCCAGCACATAGGGGTTATTTCTGCATGGCTCTGATGGTGATGGTGATGGCAGCACCCCATCAGGGACAGGGACAATATCTCTTTGACACACATGCAGTGAGAGGGTGTGTGTGTGTGTGTGTGTGTGTGTGTGCACATATTTTCCTTACTTCCTCTCACACCTTCTCACCCTCGCTTCGTCTCTCTCCTCCCGTGCTCTACTCTACCCTCCCTCTTCTCTGCAGATGCTGGAGTGGTTGTGTTGGTGTTCGGTCTCATTCTCCACCTCTTGTTACTTCTGCTGTTATTATGTGGTGTTCAGAATTAAACCCATATCTCCCTCTGGCAGCTAATTATAGTAATCCCCACAGGCAGACCACAAACCACTGACTGTTTGGGGCGTGTTGTGCCGTGTGTGGATGGAGAAGAGGTGTTTGAGAAGTTTGATAAAGGAAAAAACCATAACAGTCTAAAGCCGGGGGGTAGGGGAGGGGAGGGGGGGGGGGGGGGTCTGACTAAACTATATGGACTTTCTTAAGAAGGTGCATACCATGATCATTTAGGGTATTTGAATTTAGAATTTTATTTTATAAATATGAAAAAATATTTAATAAAAAATGCTACACGACAGAAGTTGGCAGTACTGAGCTTCAGGCGAGTCCCAAGACACTTGCGGTGGGGCGGAGAACATCCATCGAGGGGTCACAATAGTTTTGTAGGCCAATCGTTCGGCTGCTACAGATGATTTTGGGAGAAGACTGATTTTCGGGAGGTCTCAATGGTACTGACAAATACCGCTCTAGCTCGGTCTCCTTCCGCTGCAGATGTGTGGAGCGCGTAATCCTGCAGATGCAGTGGGTTGAGACGCTGTTCACGCCCTGACCTAGAGATCCTTTTTATGTCTCTATTTTGGTTGGTCAGGGCGTGAGTTGGGGTGGGCATTCTTATGTTTTTGTTCGATGTTGTCTATTCTATGTGTTTTGGCGGGTGTGGTTCTAATCAGAGGCAGCTGTCTATCGTTGTCTCTGATTGGGGAACCATATCTTAAGGTAGCCTTTTCCCCACCTGTGTTTTGTGGTAGTTGTTTTCTGTTTTGTGTGAGTACCCTGACAGAACTGTTGCGTTTTGTTCCACTTTTGTTTTTTTTCAGTGTTCAGTGTGATAATAAACATCATGAACACGTACCCACGCTGGGCTTTGGTCTACTCCTTCTTCCTCAGACGAACGATCGTTACAGCACGCATTCCAATGCAAAAAAAAGAAGAAGATAATCTCTAGCTTAAACTGGTGGATATTTATGGCAATTTTTTTATCTATTATGCTAATAAAGAATTTGCGGGGCGCGGACATCGACCTAGGGGGTTTAACAAAGGGTGTCATGGGTAGGTTTAGTGAAAAGTTTGGCGTGTGTGTGTGTGTTGGTATTGAAGCCTCAGGGGTGTTTATAGGTTGTTATTGAACGCGCGGGTGGGACTGGGAGGGTGCTTCTGGTGCAGAAGTGAATTTTGAATCTTGTTAAACACACGCTGCGGAAGCAAGCACACCACACACAACAAACAAAC
>NW_019942831.1:22969-27017 GCF_002910315.2 Salvelinus sp. IW2-2015
ACACACACACACACACAACCCCCCTGTGAGTCAGCATTAATCCTGCTCCGGCTCTGGTCCCAGTGATCTGTGTGTGTGTGTGTGTTTGTGTTTGTGTGTGTGTGTGTGTGTGTGCCATGATTCCATGCCTTCATCCGATTCAATAGGAGTCCCACTGTAGATAATCCCATAACATCCTGGCCGCGCTCCAAATCCCACTGACACTCATCTCAGAGCACGAGGCAGCGTGTTTGTGTGTGTGTGTGTGTGTGTGTGTGTGTGTGTGCACATTCCTTCCTGTATCTGTGTGTGTGTGTCTGTCTGTGGGTGTTTGTGCGTTCCAGGGTTTTTCTTTCTGCCCGTGGCAAAATTTGTAGAATTGCAAGAAGTTGAACTGTTCATTTACATATACATAAGAATGAGTGTGAGTTTTTGTCACAACCTGGCTCGTGGGAAGTGACAATGAGCTCTTATAGGACCAGGGCACAAATAATAATATAATAATAATCAATAATTGTGCTCATTATCTAGCCATCTTACATATAAAACTTTATTTGTTCATTGAAAAGTGTGAATAACTCACCACGGGTTAATGAGAAGGGTGTGCTTGAAAGGATGCACATAACTCTGCAATGTTGGGTTGTATTGGAGAGAGTCTCAGTCTTAAATCATTTTCCACACACAATCTGTGCCTGTATTTAGTTTTCATGCTAGTGAGGGCCGAGAATCCACTCTCACATAGGTACGTGGTTGCAAAGGGCATCAGTGTCTTAACAGCGCGATTTGCCAAGGTAGGATACTCTGAGCACAGTCCAATCCAGAAATCTGGCAGTGGCTTCTGATTAAATTCAATTTTCACAGAACCGCTTGTTGTAATTTCGATGAGGCTCTCTTGTTCAGATATTGGTAAGTGGACTGGAGGCAGGGCATGAAAGGGATAAGGAATCCAGTTGTTTGTGCCATCTGTTTCAGAAAAGTGACTGCGTAGTTGCACACCCAACTCACTCAGGTGCTTCGCTATATCACATTTGACATTGTCCGTAAGCTTGAGTTCATTTGCACACAAATAATCATACAATGATGATCGATCTCGATTATATACACCTGTCAGCAACGGGTGTGGCTGAAATAGCCAAATCCACTAATTTGAAGGGGTGTCCACATACTTTTGTATATACTGTATAGTGTACCATTTTCTAGCTCTGTCTCTACTTTTATCCGATGTAAAAAACACCATTTCAAATTTTGCTACATAGAACCGAATCCAGGTGGTGGGTCTCAAATGATCCCAATTCTACAAGTAGCGGCTTGTGACAATATATATATATATATATATTTTTTTTATACCTTTATTTAACTAGGCAAGCCAGTTAAGAACAAATTCTTGTTTACAATGACGGCCTACCCCGGCCAAACCCGGATGACGCGGGACCAAATGTGAGCCGCCCTATGAGACTCCCAATCAGGGCCGGATGTGATACTGCCTGGATGGCTACATTAGTTCATGTCGAAGAACATGGATCAGTAGCCTCGGCTAGATCTAATAGCTGTATGATATTTTACATGAACTCTGACATGGCTGATCTGTTGTTATTGTCTTAGAATACAGTTTATTTTCTGATTTCTTCCCCTGTAATCAAAAGATGTTATACCTACAACATAGTGCGATGTTATTATTTGTATGTAAACMTCTTTATTTAGGGAACAATTTCAAAAAATGGCATTCATCGAGTTAATCGCACAGAAAACCATGCAATTAACTCAATGAACTGTTGTAATCGTTTTGACAACCCTAGTAGGTGTTCAAAAATGTACTTTCCCGCGGCACACCGCCACAGCTAAAAGAATGCAGCAGAAACACTGGTGCGTTCGTTCCTAATTCATGTCTGTGTGTCATCGTCACGTAGAGTAAAATCCATATCCTGTAACATCAGATTTGTGAGACGCAGCGTAGCGGAGACAGTAAATGCAATATCCACCAGATTGATTTGATGATATGCATCTATATCTATCCTTCAGTGCCATGGGAACTCAATCTCATCTGATGATTGCTTCGCTCTCAACATAAAAGACATGTCTATATTTCATTAACGCGCCAGTGATAATTCTACAACGTATTCTTTAGAAACCACCACGCATTGCGAGCGAACAGTGTTGAATATATACCTACCGCCAGTGCAATTCATTAAACTGACAAACTTATGTGGCATATGAATATCTTGCTCATTTAGTTAACAGACACAGTGGGCAAGTAGGTTTTTCAGACACAGTGAAATAGTAGATATTACAGTACTATCTTGTAGTATCATAGTTAGGGCCAGCGCAGTTTTACTAGGGCTTCTCTGTGAGCTAAGCCAGGACAAACTCTAGGCCTATGTCAGGAATACTCTTCAGCGCATTAAGAAGCAACACTAAGGTCTAGAATATTTTTGTTCAAGAAAAAACCCTGTCCTTCTCATTTACGTAGTATTATTACCTTATGACATAAGTCTGTCACTTGTCTCCTCCCTCCTTCCATCCTCCTCTTCATTCCTCCCTATCCTCCTCCTCCATTCCCTCCATCCTCCCCTCCTCCCTCCTCCATCTCCCTCCACTCCTCCCTCCCTCCATTCCCTCCCTCCCTCATTCCTCTCTGCCACTCCATCTCCCTTCCTCCCTCTCCTCCATTCCTACCGCTCCCTTCTCCCCTCCCATTCCCCCCTCCATCATCCCTCCCATTCTCTCGCCTCCTCCTCCCTCCATTCCCTCCCTCCATCCCTCTCTCCATCCCTCTCTCCCTCTGTACTTTATTACCTTGCAGTTGTTGAATCCCTCTCCGAACAGGGTGATCTCAGCGATGAGGGTGGAGTCTGGTACCACCATGGAGATAGGCCTGAACATKGACTTCAAGTTGTCAGGCAGCTCCGTACGACCGGCATAGCCTGGAGATGGAGAGAACGCTTATTAACACATGATCTCTCTCTCGCTCTGTCYCCCCTCTCTCTGTCTCCCCTTTCACTCTTTCTTCCCCGCTCTTTCCCCTTCTCTCGAACACACACTAAATCCATTTTAGAAATGTGACGGGGATTCTAACTTGAAGTGAGCCTAACTTGAAGCCTAACTTGAAGTAAGGCTTTTGTGAACTAAACACTCACACTTCACTCTTTCCCCTTACTAGTTCTGATAGCTACTTTATTGAGGAAAAATGTACTTACTCTGACTGTGATAAGGGGTTGTCCCACCTAGCTATCTTAAGATGAACGCACTAACTGTAAGTCCCTCTGGATAAGAGCGTCTGCTAAATGACTACAATGTCAATCCTCAATCCTGAATGGATATCAACGAGACATTTCTCAATACTACAGTTCCATGTATGCACAGATATGTGAAGTTACTGCACCGGGGTTCATGGTGATGAAGATGCCACAGGACCAGACCAGGCGGATCTCTCGTCCTTCAAAGATGAAGCTGGTGGCTCCAGCAGACAGAGCAGACAGGATGGACAGGATCTGCTGAGCCACCACTGACAACACCTCAATGTTGATACGGTTGAACTCGTCAAAACAGCCCCACGCACCCGTCTAGAGACACACACAAATGATTTTAGCCGGGAGTTATTTTCAACAGTGCTAYGTATAACTACGTGTTACCTGAAAGGTAAATTGTGTTACTGTACAACACTGACTTAAGTGCATAACCCATTCAAGACTTTCAATGGATATGCAATACCTAAGATGAGGTACGCTGGCTGTTTTTCAGACACAGATTAAGCCTAGTTCYTCMCTCAGAAGCMCCTAAGACGGACATGATTCTTAGTCTAGTTTTAGGACTAGGACTAGGCTCTGGGAATAACATAAGGGCGCATCTGTTTCTTCACGGTCCATTACCTGAGCCAGTCCAGAGTACATACGTCCCATGGACTTGAAGTCCATTCCATCGGAGCAGTTGACCACGATGACGTACATGCCCATAGCCTTGCCCAGGTCCTTGACCGTCTCAGTCTTCCCTGTCCCTGCTGGACCTTTAGGAGAGCCCCCCCGGTGGAGGTGGAGGGCTGTGGTCAGGGTCATATAACACCTGGAAGATGAGA
>NW_019942831.1:27023-28397 GCF_002910315.2 Salvelinus sp. IW2-2015
TGGCAGAGACAACTGAAATATAGTGCACTTAAGCAATAAGGCCAGAGGAGGTGTGGTACATGGCCAATATACCACGGYTAAGGCCTGTTCTTAAGCACGACGCAACGCACAAACCACGAGGTGACTTATTGCGATTATGAACGGGTTACCAATSTAATTGGAGCAGTAAAAATACATGTTTGTCATACCCATGGTATACGGTCTGATATACCACWGCTGTCAGCCAATCAGCATTAAGCACACAAACCACCCAGTTTATAATATAATATAAACCCCAGCCGTTTCATATATTTGATCTCTTCCAGAGCTAGCACACCTGATTCAACTTGTCAACTAATCATCAAGCCTTAATTATTACATTTTTATGTACTTTGTTCGCAAATATTGTCTTACTTACTTTAACGWAAAACTCTGCATTGTTGGTTAAGGGCTTGTCAGTAAGCATTTCACAGTGAGGTCTACACCTGCTGTATTCAGCGCATGTGACAAATCAAATGTGATTTAATTTGGGGAAATCAGGTGAGATAGTACAAGGCTGCAGCAAAATTGTGAATCGTCCCCGAGGAGAGGATGAAAAACCCTGATACAGGGAATAGCTAGTGTGAACTCCGAGATGTGGCCCCATCTCTCTCTTTACTGTGAGGTCCTGGGTTGATGCTAGTGTTTACCTGTCAGTGAGTGGGGTGATGACCAGTCGTCCAGAGTTACCCAGGTACTCATAGCTGTACTGGAAGTGTGTGTTGGTCTGCCTGATGATACAGTCATCCACTTCCTATGAACAGAGAGAGAAAAAAACGTTTAGAATGAAACTTGATCTACCTTTTCACTTTCATCCCTCTTCCTGCTTTCTGCTTTCTGTTCTACCTCCTCTCACCCCTCTCCGTACCGTCCCCCAGTAGAGGAGCTGGCAGAGACAGTCGAAGGCCCCTTACTCCTCTCATCCCCCTATCCTAACCTCCTCCTTACCTCCCCCTCTCCTCCTCTCCTTCCATCACCCCCCCTCCTCACCCCCCCAGGAGAAGGGGGAGGGGTCAGGAGGGTGAGGAAGGGAGGTTAAGGAGATTGAGGAGAAGGGGGAGGTCAGGAAGAGGTGAGGAGAGGGGGAGGTCAGGAAGAGGTGAAGGAGGGGGGGAGGTCAGGAAGGTGAGCGAGAGGGGAAAGGTCAGGAAGAAGGTGAGGAGAGGGGGAGGTCAGGAGAAGGTGAGGAAGGGGGAGGAGAAAGGAAGAGGTGAGGAGAGGGGGAGGGTTCAGGAAGAGGTGAGGAGAGGGGGAGGAGGTGAGGAGTCCGGGGGAGGGTGTCCAGGAAGAAGGTGAGGGAGAAGGGGGAGGAGGTTCAGGAAGAAGTGAGGAGAGGGGGGAAGAGAAGGAGGAGGT
>NW_019942831.1:28683-30098 GCF_002910315.2 Salvelinus sp. IW2-2015
GCTGAAAGGAAGAGGTGAGGAGAGGGGGAGGTCAAGAAGAGGTGAGGAGAGGGCTGAGGTCAGGAAGGAAGGGAGGGTAAAAGAGGTGAGATCTCTCCTCACCTCCTCCTTTCCTCCCCCTCTCCTCACCTCCTCCTTTCCTCCCCCTCTCCTCACCTCCTCCTTTCCTCCCCCTCTCCGTACCTTCTCCCAGTAGAGGCGGAGCTGGCAGAGCCAGTCGAAGGCATTGACGTCGTTGCAGCCCGTCTTAGCCAGCTTGTCGATGACGTCGCGGTCGTGTACCTCCACGGTGACCAGCGCAACGATCTTCAGCCGCAGGATCTTAGACAGGTTCCCCCGGATGGCGTCAGAGTAACGGTGCAGCATGGACACCTGACGGGCAGGGACAAAGGGTCAAAGGTTAAAGAGTCCAACAGGCGCTAGTGTAATTGTACATACGGTCCCTGGTTAATTCTCGGTGGAGGGACGGTTCCTCATCACTCATAGTGTTGGAGGCTACTTTGAGCAGTAGAGTTTTACCACTCATAATGTCTTATTGATAACAGAGTGCTGCCGTCCTCTCTCTCTCTCTCTCTCTCTCGCTCTCTGTCTCTCTCTCTCTCTCTCTCACCTGTTTCTTCTTCAAGGACTTGAGGGCAGACTTGTCGGCCCTCTCCTTGCCGGTGATCAGAGACTTGGTGACGTCAGCGGTCCACTGGATCTGACTGGCTGTGATCAGCATCTGGACGGGAGGGACACAGCAATGAAGTTCAAAACTTTGGTGTCCATTTTAGGTGGACATTTGTTTTTGTGATGTCCATTTTGTAGCATCAGAAGGCACAGAGAGAGACAACGAGAGTGTTCAATAAGGACTGACATTCGCAGTGAGGGATGGAGGATAAACATTTGAGCACAGAGAGAGAGCGAGAGAGAGAGAGAGAGAGAGAGAGAGAGAGAGTGAGACCTGTCCAGGCCAGTCTTTGACCCATTTGTCTCTCTTCCCAGTCATCTTCTTCAGCGCCAGGCGACAGTTCTTCAGAGAGTCCTTCAATGTCCAGCGCATGGTTCTCTCCACGTCACACAGCCAGGCCTGCACACACACACACAGACGCACACACACACACACACACACACACACACAGACAGACACATCAGAAAAACACATATTGACAGACGCAGCCAGTATAAGACAAAAGACCAAAATGCATGACTCTTCTGGTTATTAAGTCTGAGTGAATAGCCAGTATCAGTCAATGAATAGACGGTAGGTGTGCAGGTAGCAGGTGAGAGAGTGTTTGTAGTGTTGGAACCTCCACAGGACCCTCCAGCAGCACAGGGTGGCTGAACTCCACAAACTCTCCCTCCGCTGAGAACATCCCGCTGGCCTCAGACTTAGCACTGCTGATCCCGACCTGGACCACACACACACACACACA
>NW_019942831.1:30180-37501 GCF_002910315.2 Salvelinus sp. IW2-2015
AAGAAAGATAAAGAGAGAGGATGTCGTTCAGAGAACTTTCCTCATATAATCGCCGTTACACTAGGCCAATACTGGATCTGGCCATTTCTCTCTATGTAGGTATTCTCAAGATGTACCAGTAAGATGAGTGCGATACACCCAAACCAGAGAGAGCAAGTATCGGAGGAAACAGCAGCGCCCTACTGGCGGACACAGGAAGAGCCACCTAGGTAGACACACACGTACGCGTGATATCACAAAGGTCATGCGGGTAGCGTCATAGGCGGCGTGGCCAGGCAAGAACGGAGGACTTATACTGGAGCAGCAAACATGGCCAGAGTCGTACACAGAAATCCAACTCTGTGTAAGTGACAACTAGGGTGTACCAAAAAGGAGGTGTAGTACTAGGAGAGAGAGAAACATCCAGGTAGTCTGAACGCCTTCAAGCAGCGCAAGGCTCGTAGGGCTCAGGGTCTGCGTCCGAAGGAAGGTAAGAGGTGAATCGACAATGCGCGATATGACAGTATTGAATGATGAGAGAGAGAGAGAGAGAGAAGAGAGAGAGAGGAGAGAGGAGAGAGAAGAGAGAGAGAGAGACTCTCACACCAGTATAATATATAATAATGCTGTATCTGGTAGAAGGGTGAGTTGTCGAATATGAGGTATATATTTTCACATCACGGCATCAACTGGATAGACTAGTACAAGTGAAGTTAAAAGCTATTCGTTATGGCCTTACGCTTGTGTGTGTGTGTTTGTGTGTGTGCTCTATGGTATAGATGTGTGTGCTGAGGATCTGTGATCCGGTCTGTAGCGCCGCTGCTGCGTAGTAGTGTGTGTGATACTAGTTGCTGAGTGTGTGTGTCATATAATTAGTGTGGGTAGGTCTGAGTGTGAGTCGATGTGTGAGGAGGGTCTGTGTGAGAGTGCTAGTGTGTGTCGTGAGCGTATGGCCGGTGCGTCTCGACTAAGTGTCCGACGTGTAATCATCGCATGCGATGGGTGAGAAAATGCTGGGAACGCACACGAGTCTGGAAAGTACGAGCGGAAACACAAAGAGGTTTGCTCACCAGATATTGCAAGACCGCGACACTCAGCACTCATGTGTCCAGGACAGCTACCTAGGCCCACTCACAGGACCCCAACTCACAGCAAGCGGCATAATCACTGCCTGGTCCATCTCATGAAACACATCCCACAATCTCATAACGTTATGGGACATTAAAGACACACTGAGCAGACAACGCGAGACCAAGAGTATAAAGCCACAAGCTACAAGAGTATCTCAATGGTGCACACCATCCGATGCACTGCACGAACGAATCCGCACACGTACGTAATGTCGCCAACGCCTATGGTAACATGTTTGAGACAGAGATACTTCAATTGTACAATGTGACTGCTAGAGTCACGGCCTAATGTAATCTACTAACCATATCTAAATGTACCACGTACACGAGCATCTCGCTCATAAAGGTGAGATCGGCACATGGAAAGAGCACACCAGCTCCATATTGCCATTTTGCGATTTCTCTAGCGCTCTACTGTATATAAGCGAGCATACGATATCGATGATAAAATGCACTTCAAGGGAAAGTAAGTAGCGCGCGCGCGCACACCCCCGCGCCATCAGAGCAAGCAGCACTAACACGAAGGAACGCGATCTCCATGTCGGACTAAAACCCCACAGGTTTTGATGACAAATATATACTCTACACCTTCACAATCTTCATTTAGCCGGATAAGTTTTTCTGAGATCTTATTAGCATATGCGAGACATCTCAACCATACAATTTGGAGGTGGTGTCTAAGCGAGTGTACTGGCGGCTGTTTCCCAGTTGAGACTACAAAACAAAAACTGCACACACACCGAATCCTGTGATGAATGTTTCTTACTAACCGAATAATCTGAGAGGATTGCACAACGTGTGGTAATTTAGCTAGAGCATTCGCCGCGAGTACTATTCGACTATTTGGAACCACTGTCACACATCGTGGTCCCTGACGGTAGAAGCTGTCTGTAGCGATCGCACAACAAGCTGGACGGAGATCCTGAGAACCTACTCTGGAGCGATCAGTATCGCCAGTGGAGACCAAGCAAAAACCGCGCCAAAGTTCTTACACCGTCAATCGCATTTGGAAACTCTGTCCCTAATGTCAACTCAGCACCGATCGACCTGGGCGGGAGATCTTCTGGTGTCCGAGCACAGGCACAGGGATCTGAGACGCACCGAGAGGCGGCGGTGAGCAAGCCCCGCACATATCAAAAGTGAGCATATTTGAGACATATCATTCAAGGAACCATTCGCAGGCATTCGGGACACAGGTCATGAGCAATGAAATACAGGTAGCGAGCAGTCGTCACGCTAGGGACAATGGTTGTTCGACACTGCAGCGATAGAAGCACGTATTTCAGCGAACACCCAACCACCAAACAACACACACTACCTACATCACTCAAGACGCTGGCACGCCACACACACACACACACAGCGACACCAAACAACACTCAAGCGAGCACCCAGCAACACAAACACACACATCACACGCATGTACACCACACATCACACACACCACACCCACGAGGCACACACACACGAGCATCTAAGACAGGCAGCACAACTACTAGCGCGAGTCAGAGAGTGTGGTGACCATTAGAGTCCATCTGACTCGAGAGTGTGGCATACGTTGTCTGTCGTATCTATCGATTCCGTCTCCAGTAATGTTGACCACGTCTATCATGCAGAACGTCATGCGGAGTGAAATGCCTTTTCTGCTAGCTCTAACCCCAAACAATGGCAGTTAGAGTGAAATACAATGTAAATACTAGAATAAACAAGGTCCAGTTTAACACCCAAAAGATAGGAATCAGATACCACCAAAAATACAGTCTGGAGATGCAAACAAGAGGGCACTGTCAACGTTTCCTGACCTAATTTTGATGCTTACATTTTTGATTATGTTTAGTTGGTCAGGGGTGGAGGTTGGGGGGGCATTTGTAATGGTTGTCATTTGCGGTAGAATCTATGGGGTGTTCGTAAAATCAAGTGTGTATGGGATAGTGTCTCTCTTTATGTATTTTGTCTTAGTTAAGTGCAAGGTGGCTGCTCGGTAGATTGTCTGCAATCAGAGACAGCTGCTCATTCCTTTGTCTCTGATTGGGAGCCATTTTAAGGTAGCCATAGGCAGTAGGCTTTTTGTGGGTGTTTGTTACCTGTCTCTGTTTGTTGTTCTCTGCACAGATAGGTGCCTGTCTCGGTTTTCACGGTTTGTTATTTTGTTTATTTGTTAAATTTCAACGGTTATGTTTAATTAACAGCAGTTGAGACACACTGGGCTACGCCTGCATTCTTGGCCTGCTCCTTCATCCCAAGAAGAAAACCGTAATACAAGAAGAACACCGCACCAAAACCCGACCAAGCAGTGCGTAGCAACGTAGAGACAAGCAGCGGCCCAGTACACCAGACTGACTGGACACAGGAGGAAATGGTCGCTGTGGAGATCATGACGGACAAAAGACCCGTGGGGAAGTTGGAGATGAATCGCGCCTCCGGAAAAGGAAAGGAGGCCAGCCGACAGCCCAGGAGCGGTGATTGAGGAGCAGGCACGTAAGAGAGGGCTGGAAGCCCCGAGAGGCTCGACCCAAACATTTCTTGGGGGGGGGGGCTAAAGGGGAGTGTGGCGAAGCCGGGTTTGGATACCCTCAGCCAAACTCCCGGCTTTGGCCTGGAAGTAGAAAGGGGGACGTCGTACTGGTCAGGACACCGTGTTAGCGGTTTAAAGCGCGACGGTTATGCCCCCAGTACGCCGTGCTTAGCCCAGTGGCGGGCTATTCCACCTTGCCGCCACGGAGGCTCAGGTTGGGCATCGACCGTGCCATGAAGCCCGCCCCAACGTAAAATGCTGGCCTCCAGTACGTCGCCTCGGCCGGGCGTAACATGGCACCAGCCCTTAGCGAGCTGGTGGTCCCCGGTTCGCCTGCATAAGCCGCAGTGCGGGCTATCCACCTCGCCCACTGGCAGGGCTACGGGGACCATTCAACCTGGTAAGGTTGGGAGCGCTGGGTGCTCCAAGAGCCAACGGTCCTCCTTCACGGTCAGGTTATATCGGCGACACCTTCCAACCCGCCACGCTTCAGTCCCACCAGATTGCCTACACCACGCACCAGGCTTCAGTGCATCTCCAGAGCCCTGGTTCCTCCTCCACGCACTCTCCCTATGGGTGGCGTGTCTCCAGCCAGTGCCTCCAGTTCCGCACACACGCACCAAGCCTCCTGGCGTCCCAGAAGCCCTGTACGCACTGTTACTTCTCCCCGCACTCGCCCTAAGGTCGTGCCCTCAGCCCCGGTACCTCCAGTTCCGGTAACCACGCACCAGGCGCATAGAGTGCGCCACGAGAGTCCAGTGTGCCCTGTTGTTGTTCCCCGCACTAAGCCTGAAGGTGCGTGTCCTAGCCCCGCGTACCGTCCAGTTCCGGCCACGCAACACAGCCTACAGTGCGTTCACCGGCCCAGAGTCTGCCGTCTGCCCAGCGGCGACCTAGAACTGCCCGGCTGCCCAGCGGCGCCTGTGAACTGCCCGTCTGCCCAGCCGGCGCCTGAACCTGCACCTCATGCCCAGCGGCGCCTGAACTGCACCGTCTGCCCAGCGGCGCCTGAACTGCGCCGTCTGACCAACGCCGCTGAACTGTGCCGTGCTCCAGAGCGGCTGCAAAGCCGCCCCGGGGGTTGTTCCTGGCCCATTGAGCCTGCAAAGCCGCCCGTCTGATGCACCATACAGAGCCGTCCGCAGACAGGAGCCCGCTAAGCCGCCGCGCAGACAGGAGCCGCTAGAATGCCTCGCTGCCAGGCCCTGCAGAAGCGGATGAGCCAGAGCCTTTCCGCCCGAACCGGATCAGCCAGAGCCTTCCGCCAGACGCGGAATCAGCCAGAGCCTTCCGCCAGACCGGTCAGCCAGAGGCCTTCCGCCAGACCGGATCAGCCAAGAGCCTTCGCCAGGCCGGACAGCAGGCCTCCTGACGCAGCCAACGAGCCTCAGCCAGCATGCCGGTCAGCCAGCCGACCCTCAGACCAAGCCACCATGAACCAGCCAGAAGCCGTCA
Source organism: Salvelinus sp. IW2-2015 (assembly GCF_002910315.2). Classification (NCBI taxonomy): domain Eukaryota; kingdom Metazoa; phylum Chordata; class Actinopteri; order Salmoniformes; family Salmonidae; genus Salvelinus; species Salvelinus sp. IW2-2015. Next base: position 35,260 of record NW_019942831.1, read on the forward strand.
AGCCAGCCATGACCAGCCAGCCGTCCAGCCCAGCCAGGATCCGCCAGCCACCAGGATCCGCCAGCCAGTCCGGGAGGCTGCCGTCGCTCAGCCCGGAGCTGCCGTCCTGCAAGCGTCGTAGCGGCCGTCCCTCAGCCCGGAGCTGCGCGTCCCTTCATCCCGGTGCTGCCCCTTAATCCCGGTGCTGCCCTTATCCCGATGGCTGCCCCTTCAGTTGAGGTGGGTTAGTTGGAGGGTGGTCATTGGTGGGGGGATACTGGAAGCGGAGTGACTTATGGTGGTGTGGGGACAGCGTCCAGAGCCGGAGCCAACCACCTGTGGAACAGATGCCCAACCCAGACCCTCCCCTTAGAACTTTTGGGTGGTGCGTTCGGAGTAGCACCTGTGAGGGGGGGTTTATGGTGCATTCTGACCTATTTTTTATTTATGTGTTGATTTATGTTAGTTGGTCAGGCGTGAGTTGGGGTGGCATTGATGTTGTAATGTGTTTTGGTTACGTCCTAGGGTGGTTTGTATTGTGCTAGGGATAAGTGTGTGTTAGTTGTCTAGTTATGTCTATGGCTGCCTAAGATTGGGTCTCGAATTCAGGAGACAGCTGTCATTCATGTTGTCTCTGATTGGAGCCATAGATTAAGGTAGCCATAGGCATATGCTTTTGTTGGGTGGTTTGTAGCCTGTCTCTGTTTTGTGTTCTGCACAGAGGTCTGTCTCGTTTTCACCGGTTTGTTATGTTTTTATTGTGTTAAGTGTTCAGCGTTTTATTGTTTAACTTAAACAATTGTGGAGCACTGGCTACGCGCATTTTGGTTCCTCTCTCTTCATCCCAAGAAGATAAACCGTTACAGCACAATAAAGTAAGTAAGCGTACTATATACCGGGTCAGTTCGTAGACCATATTTACTGGGATACTGGATCGATAGAGGTAGAGTTGTATAGGGGTAAGGTGACTAGGCATCAGGATATATGATAAACAGAGTAGCAGCAGCGTATAGTGATGATTGTGTGTGTGTGTGTGTTGTGGTGTGTGGTGTGTGAAGAGGGGGGGCCGAGGTGACCAGAGCTTTCAGAAACAAAAATAACGGGGACAAAGTAAGAAGCTGTGGTCTCCGCCCCCCCCCGCCTAGCGTGCCTGGTAACCATGGCAGCAGCCTCGTGCGGCACTGCAGCCGTTGCCATGCCAACGGCGGCAGCAGCCTTCTGCCGGGGATCAGACGCGGTGGGCGACACCTGACGCATACACACACAGACACACACACACCTGCAAACCCACAAAAGCAGGAATACACACATAAAGGCACGACTGACACACGCACGCACGCTCCCACACACACACACACACACACACACACAACACACACAGAGATCATGACTTCAGCAGGTGTGCAGAGAGCTAACTTTTCTTTAATTTCATCAGACGTGGTGTGTTCTGAGCACACTGTGTATTAGACACACACACAGCGACACACAAGCGTGCCCATACCACTGTTGTCCACGTATTAATAACCAGTCCTCCAATGTCAATTTGAGCTCTCAAGGACTGTGGTGCAGAGAGAGACAGGGCCATGCAGAGAGGAGAGGAGAGGAGAGAGAGGGCCTTAATGTATTCACACTGAGTCCCGACACCACAGGAACTACAGGTTCAACTACCTACAATACCAGACTGGGTGGCTTGGGGGTTGTCAGCATAGAGAATAGCCTACCTGTTGTTTCACCACATTAGGTGGGAGAGATAGGATAGGATTCAAATAGTGTTCTAGATGAGAGAGAGCGAGAGAGAGAGAGAGAGAGAGAGAGAATGAAAAAGAGAGAGAGAGTGAGAGTGAGTGAGAGAGATAGAGAGAAAGAAAAAAGAGAGAGTGAGAGCGAGAGAGAGCGAGAGAGAATGAAAAAAGAGAGAGTGAGAGCGAGAGAGAGAGAGATGGGTTCTTGAGGGAAGGGCAATGAAAGGAGGAGGCTAGGTTATCCGCACGCTCCATCAGCTAGGGACACACACACACCGCTCAGAGTGCACACACACACGCATGGCGCATAGGGCATACACTGCTCAGAGCACACACACAATGCCTAAATGCACACACACACAATCACTCAAAGCACAGGTACACACTGTTAGTGACTAATCACACACTCTCCATAATGTACACTGAGATTAGGAACACCTAATTTGTCGCCCCCCCCCCGCTCAATTGGACAGGGCATGGACTCTACAAGGTGTCGAAAGGGATGTTGGCCCATGCTACCA
>NW_019942831.1:38254-40148 GCF_002910315.2 Salvelinus sp. IW2-2015
TGTGTGTGTGTGTGTGTGTGTGTGTGTGTGTGTGTCTGCCTGATTACTGTACAGACAGGCAAATAGCCATTACTGCCATGCTGTTTACTGTATACTGTAGCTATTGTATATGTGTGTGTGCCTTTTGCTCTGATGATATTTCACATGAAGGCTGTGGAATATCTGTTGGTGATGTGTGTGTGAGTGCAGGGCTCGACATTAACGCTGGTCTTCTTGTCCGGGACAAGTAAACCAAAATTGGCGGACAAGAAGAATATAGGTTTGAGTTGTCCGAATGGACATGTAAAAAAAAAAATCAATCCCACAACAATCCCAATATCAAACAATTACTCCGATCAGAATTGGATCAGAGAGGGCAACATTGGAATAATATTCAAATCTATTTTTCATGTACTTAAATAAAAAAAGCCGACATGTCAAAGTTTATGTGATATGCATATTGGTTACAGCCTCATGTMYGAACCTATGCTGACATGAGGGAGGCGGCAGAAAATGTAGCCAAACTTTCATGAGACGTTTAATTACATAAATATAGGCTAAACACGTTTGACAAATACAATGAAGGATAATTAACAATAACGTCTAAWGGCTTGATTCTGTCAACATATCCGAGGCACTGTTCGTTCATATTAAATGGTCACAAGACCAGAGAGTGAAGGACAGTGCATGTCGCGGACCGCACCCAACTTGAATCTGAGAGGAGGAGGTCAGAATTTTGAAACTATTTAACCATMAACTTCACTGTTTAAAACCTGGATATTTTATGTAATTGTATGAARCATGTCTTACCTTGTTTCAAAGTAGCCTAGCCTAAAATACAGCCATAGAAATGTTGAGGGAATTATTTTCTAAACACTTAAAGAAATGKAATTGTCCAGCAGCCAAAGGCATAATYCTAGTCATTTAMATAACCCATCCTAGTTGATGCATCTTTAGATCTCCCCTCTTTCTTAATTTCRAATTGATATTTTCATCTCTGTCAAATAGTGATGGGAAGTTTGTCTCTTTTTATCGACTCATTCAGTCAAAAGAACAACTCTTTCAACTAATTTCTTTCATTTGAGTCAGTAAAGCCRCAGACCTGTAAACGTGTGCCGTGTGCTTAAAAAACAAAGTACATTTGTTGATTGCTAGGCAAACAAATAAGATTCTTCTTCTTTACTGCCGGGTGAAAGGTGAATAAGCACGAATATCGTTCTGTGCTCGAATCTGATCCCCCCCAAACAAATTTGTTCTCGAGTCGGGTTTGTTGAACCAGAGCGCTTGTATGTGTTTAGGTTCTCTTCAAAGCGAGTGGTCCATTATTAACATCAATAATTAATTAATTTAATTCAGCTTTGGCACCGTGATCAATATCAGTTCTAAACATGTCTTTTTTCTTTCTACTTGCTCAATATCTACAGATTGAAGTCGAAGTTTACATACACCTTAGTCAATACACATTTAAAACTCAAGTTTTTTCACAGTTCTGACATTTGATTCCAAAGTAAAATTTCCTGTCTTGAGGTCAGTTTAGGATCACCACTTTATTTTCAGAAATGTGAAATGTCAAGATAATAAGTAGAGAGGGGGAATTTGATTTTAATGTTTTCAAAGGGGCCTTTTTTATTTCTTTCATCACATCTTCCCAGTGGGTTCAGAAGTTTACATACACTCAATTAGTATTTGGGAGCATTTTGCCTTTTAAATTGTTTAACTTGGCGTCAACGTTTCGGGTAGCCCTTCCACCCAGTGGTCTTCCGCACAATTAAGTTTGGTGACACTTTTTGGCCCATTCCTCCTGACAGGCTGGTGTAACCTCAGTCTCAGGTTTTTGTAGGGCCTCCTTGCTCTTCGCAACGCTTTTCAGTTCTGTCCCACAAATTTCCTATAAGGAATTGAGGTCAAGGCTTGT
>NW_019942831.1:45474-46081 GCF_002910315.2 Salvelinus sp. IW2-2015
CAAATGCTGGATACATAACTTGTGTCATGCACAAAGTAGATGTCCTAACCGACTTGCCAAAACTATAGTGGTTGAAAAACGAGTTTTAATGACTCCAGCCTAAGTGAATGTAAACTTCCGACTTCAACTGTATTTTCCTGCGCATATATGACAGACAGTTGCTGGTCGTCTCTGGAGCCGCTAAACCAGAGGAGCGTGTATTAATCCTGCTGTAAACCTCATTGCGGCCAGCACTAGCAGGTCAAACGAACGACTAAAATGAACTTAAAGCATTGTCTTAAAGCATTGTTGGTTAAGGGCTTGTAAAGTAAGCATTTCACTGTAAGGTCTACCTGTTGTATTCGGCGCACGTGACGTATACAATTTGATTTGACAAATCAGAACTCACGAGTCCGTAAAAAGAGACGTTCAAAAACAACAAATCGTTCGCGAACTGCACACTACTACTGTCACATGAAACCGCTCGTGCATGCGATGCGCTTTTGAGAACTGTTTTTTCCCGCTAATTGCATTTTGTAACATTCTTGTGCTCATTGTTGAAATAAAACTTTATCAACATTTTAAGCTAAACGGTCTGATCTGTTCCGTCAGCCTCATTGGGGTAAAA
>NW_019942831.1:51631-55103 GCF_002910315.2 Salvelinus sp. IW2-2015
GAACTGTACCAGAGTCATATTTTTTATCGTCCCTGGGACGACGGGACGACCTTAATTTTGAGCCCTGGAGCGAATTATTTTATAAATGCATAAAACGTATTTGGTCCAAATTGCAATGTTCCAATATTTTATAGGTTACCAAGGGTGGCCAATCATCCTCCAGGAGACAGGCTTGAATATGCAAAGAAGCCAACAGGCAGAGGGTAGCCTACATCTTTGTCTGATTCTCTATGTTCATTTTTTGATTTTGTTTTGTAAAATGGTTCCTGGCGTCATACAATGGGGGGGGGGGGACAAGTGACTTAAGTTTTGGACAAGTAAAAAATCTGTCCTCACACTGAAAGAAACATGGCAGGTTTCTTGCAGTGTGAGGACCAGGCGAGAGACAAGCAGAGGGAGCTGACAAAAGTCTCCTGCATCGACTGTATTACTGCGGACCTCCTCTGAGACCCAACACACACACAAACAAAGGGGCAACAGCATACAGAAACACACGCACTCACACAGACACACACACACACACKCAACTTCCACTATGTTGTCCAAAAATGCCAGGCTGCCCTCAGTTAGAAATATGTTTCAGATAATTGGGACCATATCTGGAAACAACAGTGAGTTCTTTGTGTTTTATGTCTCTGTGAAGCTAGTGAAGCTAGTGAAGCCAACTGTACTYGTCTGAATCTAAGACACCTTGTGAATACGAGTGTGTATCGTAKTATCTCTACTGTACATGGGTATTGTGCATTTACCTGAGTGAGCATGCATGTGTATCTGCACTGTATGTGTGTGTGTGCGTGCGTGTGTATGTTTGATTGAATGCTTGTTTGTGTGTCTAGCAACCCTAGGCCTCTTTCATTGCCCGCACCCCTTCCTCTGCACTGGATTGAAACTATGAAGGGTTTATCATGGAGCAATGAACTCCATATCCCTGCTTTTYCCCCCACAACCAATGTTTACTGCAGGGCAGGCAGTGATCGACTGACTCTGGCGCAGCCTTAGCGTAGCCTAGCCTCTTAGTCTTTCCCCCATCCACAGTTGACTGCCTGTGCCTTAGCGTTAGCCTAGCGTAACTGAGATTTTATAGCGCTAGCCTTAGCGTAGCCTCCCTGGCTGACTGATGGTGCCTTAGCGTAGTGTTGGCCTCCTAGCCTTTCCCCCCTCCCTGGCCGATCAGCGTAGCTGGCCGGGGATGCTAATTGATTTGGGCTGGAGGTCTAACTCTAATCTGCAGCAGATGGCCAAGGCATTCCTGCATTCTCCAGCAGTCAGCCAAGATCTGCCCAAGGTAATGAAATCCAGGAGAGCAGCTCTCACACACACACACACACACACACACACACACACACACACACAACAGGACACACAACACACACACACACACACACACACACACACACACACACACACACACACCACACACACACACACACACATCCTATTGGCGTATGGGCTAAGCACTGGGGGCAGTGTTGGGCTGTGTGAGCCAGGCAGGGGAGCACTTTGCACTAAAGACATCATAAAGACACAAATCAATGGCCATCATTTGGAGAGAGGGTAGACCTGGGCTGAAATCATTTTCAGAGGTCTTGTGCGGCATTGCAGAGTAAACAGTGTGAGCACTAAATTACACAAAGGGGGGAGGGCTGGAGAGTGGTGTGTGTGTGTGTGAGAGAGAGAGAGAGAGAGAGAGAGAGAGAGAGAGAGAGAGAGAGAGAGAGAGAGAGAGAGAGAGAGAGAGAGAGAGAGAGAGAGAGAGAGAGAGAGAGAGAGAGAAGAGAGAGAGAGAGAGAGAAGAGAGAGAGAAGAGAGAAGAAAGAGGAGGAGAGAAGAAGAGGAGAGAGAGAGAGAGAGAGAGAGAGAGAGAGCGAGAGAGAGAGAGAAGAGAGAGAGAGAGAGAGAGAGAGAGAGAAGAGAGAGAGAGGACAGAAAGAGAGAGAAAGAGAGAGGAGAGAGAGGGAGAGAGAGAGAGAGAGGAGAGAAAGAGAGAAAGAGAGAGAGGACAGATAGAGAGAGAAAGAGGAGAAAGAGAGAGAGAGGAGAGAAGAAGAGAGAGAGAGAGAGAGAGAAAGAGAGGAGGGACAGAGGTGAGGACAGAGAGGAGGAGAGAGAGAGAGAGAGAGAGAGAGAGAGGAGAGAGAGAGAGAGAGAGAGAGAGAGAGGAAGAAGAGAGGAGAGAAAAGAGAGAGAGAAAGAGGAGAGAGAGGGAGAGAGAGAGAAAGAGAGAGAGAGAGAGCAAAAGGGAAGCGATTCCAGAAAACTTCCATACAAAAGCCATCTACCGTGAGAGAGGATGAACCTGGAGAAGAGTCCCCTAGAGCAAGCTGGTCGCGTAAGACGACACCGCCACAGAGGCCAGGGACAGAACAGCACAATGTAGACGCCAAACCAAATGCATGAGAAAACAAAAAGATAATTTACTTGACACATTGAAAAGAATTAACAAAAAAACAGAGGCAACTAGGAATGCTATTTGGCCCTAAACAGAGAGTGACACAGTGGCAGAATATCCTGACCGACTGTTGAGCTGACCCAAACTTAAGGAAAGCTTTGACTATGTTACAGACTCAGTGAGCATTAGCTTGGCTTGATTGAAGAAAGGCCGCCGTAGGCAGAAGAATAGGCTCTCAGAGAAGACAGGCTTATGTGACCACTGCCCACAAAATGATGGTGAAATGAGCTGCATCGAGTTCCTAACCTCCTGCCAATGTTGACCATGTATAGAGAGAACATATTGTCCCTCAGATTACACAATCCACAAAGAATTCGAAAACAATCTAATTTTTGATACACTCCCTATTATTCTGGGTGAAATTCCCAGTTGTGCGCATCACAGCAGCAAGATTTGTGACCTGTTGCACAGAAAAAGGGCAACAAGTGAAGAACAAAAACGCATTGTAAATACAAACCCAATTTATGTTTATTTATTGTTAACTTGTGTGCTTTAATACCATTTGTACATTCGTTAGCAACACTGCATAATATAATATGACATTTTGTAATGTCTTTAGTTTTTTGGAAAGCTTCTGTATGTGTAATGTTTACTGTTTTCATTTTTATTGTTATTTGACTTTTGTTATTACTACCTCACTTGCTTGGCAATGTGTAACACAGTGTTTCCATGCCAATAAGCCCTTGAATTGGAATTGAATTGAATTGAATTTGAGAGAGAAGAGAGAGAGAGAGAGAGAGATGAGAGAGAGGATGAGAGAGAGAGAGAGGAGAGAGAGAGAAGAGGAGGAGAGAAAGAGAGAGAGGACAGAGAGAGAGAGAAAGAGGAGAGAAGCAAGAGAGAGAAAGAGGAGAGAAGTGGATATCTGACTGGAAGAGAGAGAGAGAGTGAAGAGAGAGAGAGAGAGATAGAGAGAGAGAGAGAGAGAGAGAGAGAGCGTAGAAGAGCGAGAGAGAGAGAGTAGAGAGAGAAGAGAGGAGAAGATGAGAGAGAGAGATGGAGAGGGGGGGAGGGGGGGGGGGG
>NW_019942831.1:60849-63448 GCF_002910315.2 Salvelinus sp. IW2-2015
TCCTCTCCTCCCCCCTCTCCTACTCCCCTCTCCTCTCCTCTCCCTCCCTCCTCCTCCTCCTCCTCCTACGACTGGGAATGAGTGAGCGCGAATAAATGAACAGATGTGCGTGGGTCCCTGTTTGTGTGTGTGCTTGTCCGGTGCGTGTGTGTGTGTGTGTGTGTGTGTTRTGTGTGTGCGTGAGGGCAACAGATTTGGGAAGGAGGGATAGAAAACAGAAAAGAGAAACGGAAACACCAAGCCCACGTTGTCATCCTCTGCTACAGAAAACAGGGTTGTAACTGGCAGCCTATAAATAGAGAGATTGGCATGTGAGGAGGAAGAGAGAGAGAGAGAGAGAGAGAGAAGGACCTCTTTAAGCTCCCTCCACCTCTTTCTCACTATCTTTTTCTTTTGCTCATCCACCTCTGCCTCCCCACCTGTCTGTTAATTTCTGTATCCTGTCTATTTGTCTATCTGCCTCCCCACCTGTCTGTTTATTTCTGTATCCTGTCTATTTGTCTATCTGCCTCCCCACCTGTCTGTTTATTTCTGTATCCTGTCTATTTGTCTATCTGGCTCCTCATTCCACCCTAATATCAACCACCATCCCTCGGGGATGCAAACTTGTGAGGGCCCAAAAAGGTTTTGCACGGAAAGTAATAAAATGTGCTTCTTTTCAGAGTAGTGTTGAAAGTAGGGGGGGGTCCTGTTAGCTCTGACCCCCAGGACGCCGTTCCTGAGTTCTGCACACTAACACTAACACACGCTCTCCACACAAAACATCATTACATCATTACTCCATCATTACACCATCATTATAGATAATAATACATTGTAATCATGTATTATTATCTATAATGATGGAGCAATGATGTAATAATGTATCATATGATATGTTGCTTTAGTTGTTATTTATTTTATAAACAATACAAAACATAAACATACACATACACACAACCTGTCTCTTATACACATCTAGATGTGTATAAGAGACAGGTCCAAAATTGCTTTTTAATTCTGTCATGGAAATAAATGTATTTCCTGTTACCAAGTCATTNTTTCAAGGTGAGTGATGAGAAGAGAATCGTCCGACCCACCGGGTATCTCACTACACCCCCATATGCTGTGTCTTGAAATATGCAGGCAGATTAAATATGCAGACGGATTAAATACTTCTGATAGCCAACTTTCTAGATCCGCCCACAACTTCCGGACTTTATAGCGTTCCCAGAAAGCATGGGTTATTGAGTCATTTACACTTAAGACATGACTCTGCCGTTGTGCTGTAGAATTTGTGAATTTTGTCTCTTGTATCATACGTTTCATACATTMGTTTATACTGGGTTAAGAGGTTGTTAGTTGGACATGCTCTCTGCAAGATTTTGTATATATCTTCCCTATCATATGAACAACATTTTCTGACTCAAGTAAGAGTTCCTCAAGGCTGCTCTGATGTCCAAAAGATTGCAAATCAAAATGTTACGAGACGTAACTTTTAAGTTGCATGTATTTGAAATGATCCGTCCAAAATGACTTCGGAATTCTGTTATGGAMATAAATGTATTTCCTGTTACCAAGTCATTTACGGTTTCTATGCTTTTAGTTTTCCATGTGGACCAATTTACCGGTGAATTGTGAAAAGCTATCCAAGGATTGTTCCATAAGGGTGTGTTTTTAGGAAGTGATATTGATTCTTGTAGAATACGCTTCATTTTCTGCCATATTGTTATAGTGTTAACTATGAAGTTGTTCTTAGCTTTGACCTTTGAAAATAGACACGTGAAAGGATTCTGGGGATGAGCATGCACATCTTTAATATGTGCCCATTGTTCCTCTTTAGTGCACTGAACTATATGTCGCAAGTAAAAGCCTTGGGTAGCGAGTTGATACAATTCCAAGACCAGAAAGTTAAAACCACCCTGTGACTTAGGAAGATGTCAAACGTTCCTTGCGACGCAATTGTTTTAGTCCTATTTGGACCCCAGGAAGAGTAGCTGTTGCCTTGCGGCAGCCAACTGGGATCCTAATAAATACTAAATACTGCTCCCAACTTAGAAATGAAACACCAGAAAAATAAGTAGTTTTTCATTAAGATATAGCTTGGAATTTGGCTCTTTCCGTGCAATACAAATTAGAGCATAGCCTTTTGGTCAAGTTACCAGGTTGTTAGCTGGCTAGGTAACATGACAGAAAAAGGTTGTTTCTTATCAAACCAAAAAAGAGCGGCCCGCGACTAGTTTAAAACGGCCCAAAACATGGTTCATGAAATGATACAACACACGCGCGAATCCACCGGTAGAAACAAGCGTAGCAACAGAAGACTCGTCAGTGTCTACACAACCCAGCTCGCCATCAACACTTAATTACATTTTAAAAAACTGACGGAGATGCGCAGAAAGAGCACATTTCTCACTCCTCTCTATCTATCTCTGTTATTCCTCCCTCTTTCTCTCTCCTTTGCTGGGTGTCTGTGTGATGTCACAGGCCAGTGGAGTTCTATGTGGGAGGGTTAAGACTACATGTGTCCAGATTTTTCAGGTTTCTTGTAACCCCTCCTGCAGCGTGTAGACAATCGTTCCTTCGTGCTTAGAACCATATTTGATCCCCGTCCTGTGAT
>NW_019942831.1:64107-72489 GCF_002910315.2 Salvelinus sp. IW2-2015
CCGGCCAAACCCTCCCTAACTCCGGACGACGCTGGGCCAATTGATTGTCGCCCCGTGGGCCTCTCCGAGTCGCGGCGCTGCGACAGAGCCTGGCTCGAACCCAGAATCTCTAGTGCAAAGGCTAGCCACACGATACAGCCTTAGACGCACTGCGCCCCACCGGGATCCACGTTGCAGTTTGACACAAACTAGTGTAGCTGCACTTCTACTTCGCATACCCTTTTCAAAAAGCACTTACATCTTTTGTCTTGCCTATTCACCTTCAGAATGGCACACATACTATCCATGTCTCAATTCTCTCAAGGCTTAAACATTCTTCTTTTAATCTGTCTCCTCCCTTCATCAACACTCACCTACACCGGATTGAAGTGGATTAACAATGACATCAACAAATCATAGCTTTCACCTGAATTCACCTTGGCCAGTCTATGTCATGGAAAGAGCAGGTGTTCCTAATGTTTTGTACAACGCAGTGTATGTCAACAGATATTTGTCTCTGCGTGTGTCTGTGTATGTCAACAGATATTTGTCTCTGCGTGGTGTCTGTGTATGTCAACAGTATATTTGCTCTGCGTGTGTCTGTGTATGTCACACAGTTATATTTGTCTTGCGTGGTCTGTGTATGGTCAACAGTATATTTGTCTGTCGTGTGGTGTCGTGTATGTCAACAGTATATTTGTCTCTTGCGTGTGTCTGTGTATTGTCAACAGTATAATTTGTCTCTGCGTGTGCTGTGTTATAGTCAACAGTATATTTGCTTCTGCGTGTGTCTGTGTATATCAACCAGTATATGTTGTCTCTGCGTGTTGTCTGTGTATGTCAACACATATTTGTCTCTGTGTGTGTCTGTGTACTGTCAACACGTTCTTTGTGTTCTGTCAGTGTGTCTGTGTATGTCAACAGTTTATATGTCTCTGCGCTGTGTCTGTGTATGTCAAACAGTATAATTTGTGTCTGTCAGTGTGTCTGTCATGTCAAACAGTATATTTCGTTCTCTGCGTGTGTCTGTGATATGTCAACGTGGACTCGATTTGGTCCTGTCAGTGTGTCTGTGTATCTCAACATATATTTGTGTCTATGTTCGGTGTTGGACTGTTTTTCTTTGTGTATGTCTTGTTTCAAACAGTATTATGTCTGTTCTAGGTGTCTGTGTATGTCAACAGGTATATTTGTCTCTCGCGTGTGCTGTGTATGTCAACGTATATTTGTGTCGCAGTGTGGTCTGTGGATGTCAACGTATATTTTGTGTCTCAGTGTGTCTGTGTTTTATTCAACAGTATTTTTATGTCTTGTCAGTGTGTCTGGTGTATGTCAACAGGTTATTTTACTCTGACGTTGTTCTGTGTATGTCTCAGGTATCTATTTGTTCTCTGCGTTGTGTCCATGTGTATGTTTCAAGACAGTATATTGTCTCTGCGTGTGTTCTGTGTATGTCAACATGTATATTTTCTCTGCGTGTGTCTGTGTATCTCAACAGTATATTTGTCTCGTGTGTCTCTGTGTACGTCAACAGTTAGTTATTTGTCTCTGCGTGTGTCTGTGTATGGTCAACAGTATATTTGTGGGCTGTCAGTGTAGCGTGTGTCTGAAATTGGCTGATGGAAAGAAGCGGCGGTTGAGATAGTTACAGGAGAATGAATAGCGGTTCAGGCAGCGTCTCTCTACCCTCCCTTTCGCCTCTTCTATCTCTCCCCTCCGCCCATCTCTCCTCCACGGCTGTCACTGTCAGCTGTCTCTCGCCCACCAGTAGCCACTGCCAGGTCACTGCTAACTGAGAACCACATGCAAGGCAGAGGAGAGGGGGCGTGGTGATAGACAAATATACTGTTGACATACACAGACACACGCAGAGACAAATATACTGTTGACATACACTGCGTGTACAAAACATTAGGAACACCTGCTCTTTCCATGACATAGACTGGCAAGGTGAATTCAGGTGAAAGCTATGATCCCTTGTTGATGTCACTTGTTAAATCCACTTCAATCGGTGTAGGTGAGTGTTGATGAAGGGGAGGAGACAGATTAAAGAAGAATGTTTAAGCCTTGAGAGAATTGAGACATGGATAGTGTATGTGTGCCATTCTGAAGGTGAATAGGCAAGACAAAAGATGTAAGTGCTTTTGAAAAGGGTATGGTAGTAGGTGCAAGGCACACTAGTTTGTGTCAAGAACTGCAACGTGGACTCCCGGGTGGCGCAGTGGTCTAAGGCTGTATCGTAGTGCTAGCTTTGCCACTAGAGATTCTGGGTTCGAGCCCAGGCTCTGTCGCAGCCGGCCGCGACCGGGAGGCCCACGGGGCGACACACAATTGGCCCAGCGTCGTCCGGGTTAGGGAGGGTTTGGCCGGCAGGGATATCCTTGTCTGATCGCGCACTAGCGACTCCTGTGTCGGGCCGGGTGCAGTGCACGCTGACACGGTCGCTAGGTGCACGGTGTTTCCTCGACACRGTGGTGCGGCTGGCTTCTGGGTTGGATGCGCGCTGTGTTAAGAAGCAGTGCGGCTTGGTTGGGTTGTGTTTCGGAGGACGCATGGCTCTCGACCTTCGACTCTCCCGAGTCCATACGGGAGTTGCAGCGATGAGACAACACTGTAACTACCAATTGGATACCATGAAAAAAGGGGTAAAAAAGAACTGCAACCTTTTCCCATGGTCCACCACCCAAAGGACATCCAGCCAACTTGACACAACTGTGGGAAGCATTGGAGTCAACATGGGCCAGCTTCCCTGCGGAACRCTTYGACACCTTGTAGAGGCCATGCCCCAACGAATTAAAGCTGTTGTAAGGGCAAAAGGGGGTGCAACTCAATATTAGGATGGTGTTCCTAATGTTTTGTACACTCAGTGTACACACATTCACAGATAAACACACAGACACAAATATACTGTAGACACACACATACAAAGACAGACACAGACACAAATATACTGTAGACACACAGATACAAAGACAGACACAGACACAAATATACTGTAGACACACACATACAAAGACAGACACAGACACAAATATACTGTAGACACACACACATACAAAGACAGACACAGATGCAAATATACTGTAGACAATGACATCAGGGTTGGGGTTAATTCCAGAAATTACATTTTAATTCAATAATTTTTCCATTTGAATTTAATTGAATTCAATCCAAATTCCAAGTCAGTCTTTGAATTTAGAGATAATTAAATTTCTCTCAATTCCAATTTACATATTATCCCCAACAATTCCACAAATTMAAATTCATTTCGCTCAGACTTTCAGGCTGATCATGTCAGGATGATGTCAGGAGGATGCATGACTCTCAACCTTCGCCTCTCCCGAGTCCGTACGGGAGTTGCAGCGATGAGACAAAACTGTAAATACCAATTGGATACCATGAAAAATGGGTAAAAAGTACAAAAAATAAAAAAGTACAATTAGTCTAGTTCCAATTCAATTCCAATTCCATAACAACATTTAAATTGAATTCAATGTAAATCCTCCACTTCATGAGTGATTTCAAAAATTAAATTGAAATTTCAAATTGAATTTGGAAGCGACCTCAACCCTGGTAGACATACACACATACACAGAAACATTCTACACTAATGAATACAACCCTGGTAGACATACACACATACACAGAAACGACGCTACAGGCTAGATGAATAGCAACCCTGGTAGAGCATACAGGCACATAGCGACAGAAAAACACGCTACACCTCACGAAGCAGCAACCTGGGTAGGACATACACCACATGACACAGGAAACACGCTACCTATACGAATCACAACCCTGGGTAGAGCATACATCACATCACACAGAAAACATCGCTAACCAGTCGCACTAACGGAACACAGACCTGTAGACCCTACACACATACAGCAGAAACACGCTACAGGCTGAAACGAAACAACTGAACGCCTGGTAGGGACATACACGAGCATATCACAGAAAAGCGAACGCTACAGAAGGCTAATGAGACACCACCCCGGTCGTACGACCATACACACATACCGGAAGAAACACGCTACAACTAACGAACACAACCACTGCGTAGAACATACAAAACATAACAGAGAGAACTTCGCTACAGACTAACGAACACGAACCGCTGGCTAGGAGTACATACAGCGACACCAGAACGCTACACAGAAACTGAAAGACATACCACATAGAAACACGGTACATGAATAACACACCCCTGGCGTAGAGCATACACACATACACAGAACAGGCGCTACACTAACGAAACAACCCTGGTAGAGCATTACAGCACATACACAGAAAACATCTCTACACTAATGAATACATACCCCTGGTAGACCATTACACACATAACACAGGACATGCTACAGCTAATGAAGTACAACCCTGTAGAATACACTAGCGACACGTACACTAAGCACGAACCGTAGACACTAACCTACACAGACTACACTATGAGAGGTACAACCCTGTTAGATGACGGATACCACACATACACAGAAACACGACTATCACTAATGAATACAACCCTGGAGACATAACACACATACACAGAACACTCTACACTAATGAATACAACCCTGGTAGAGCATAACACCACATACACAGAAACGCTACACTAACGAATACAACCCTGGTAGACATACACACATACACAGAACACTGCATACACTAATGAATACAACCCTGGGTAACATACACACATACACAGAAACATGTCTACACTAATGAATACAACCCTGGAGAACAATACTACACAATACACAGAAACATGTCTACACTAATGAACTTAGCAACCCTGGGTAGACATACACATATACACAGAAACCATCTACACTAATGAATACAACCCTGGTAGACATACACACATACACACAGAAACATTCTACACTTAATGAATACAACCCTGGTAGACATACACACATACCACAGAACATTCTAGCACTAATGGAATACAACCTGGTAGACATACACACATACACAGAACATTCTACACTAATGAATACAACCCTGGTAGACATACACACATACACAGAAACATCTACACTAATGAAACAACCCTGGTAGACATACACACATACACAGAAACATGCTACACTACATGAAACCAACCCTGGTGACATACAACATACACAGAAACATTCTACATTAATGAATACAACCCTGGTAGACATAACACACACATCACAGAAACATTCTACACTAATGAATACAAACCCTGGTAGACATACAACATACACAGAAACACGCTACACTAATGAATCAACAACCTGGTAGACATACCACACTATACACAAGAAACCATCTACACTAACGAAACACGCAACCCTGGAGACATACACACATACACAGAAACATTCTACACTAATGAATACAACCCCTGGTGACATACACACATACACAGAAACATTCTACACTAATGAATACAACCCTGGTAGACATACACACATACACAGAAACATTCTACACTAATGAATACAACCCTGGTAGACATATCACACATACACAGAACATCTAACATAAACTAGAACACAACCCTGGTAGACATACACACATACACAGAAACATTCTACACTAATGAACAACCCTGGTAGACAATACACACATACACAGAAACATCTACACTAATGAATACAACCCTGGTAGACATACACACATACACAGAAACATTCTACACTAATGAATACAACCCTGTAGACATACACACATACACAGAAACATTCGTACACTAATGAATACAACCCTGGTAGACATACACACATACACAGAAACATTCTACACTAATGAATACAACCCTGGTAGACATACACACATACACAGAAACTCACGGCTACACCGAGACGAATACACCCGTGGTAGACATACACACATACACAGAAACACGCTACACTAACGAACACAACCCTGGTAGACATACACACATACACAGAAACACGCTACACTAATGAATACAACGTGTGACCTACACATCAAACATTCTCACACAACACACAAACAAAGAAATCAAAAGTATCAGGGCCTACAAACATGGTCACACATACAACAAATGGAGGGTGAGAAAGGAAAGCCCTGAGAATAGTGCCAGAGAAACATTTCAACCCTAATAAGGAAAAAGCATTCCTTTCCCAGTGTTTTAGGCCCGTTTTTCTGCACACTGTTCGTGACTGTGAGTATCTCGTCTCGACTACTTACACAACGATGTTTTCAGCTTCAATTGCACTSGCTCTTCAACAAATGTCACAAGCTACCTCTGTTTGTGTTAAAGCTGTCGGCAGTAAAGCTACAGTAATGTGCCACTGATTGACCTGTCATTGATAAGCCATTTAGAGTGACATTATATTACAGATACACAGGTTATAAATGAGTCTTGAAGTATTTGCTTATCATAACCCTCAAAGCTCTGTATCTCATCTTAGGTATAATTCTCCCAGCTAGCACATTTGGTTTCTTGGAAGTTGTGAGAACGTGTTTTTTTTCTGGTTTCAGAATATTCCAGACTGTTCTGGGAATGTTTGTTTTTAGGTTGCAGGGAGGTTTTGAGAACGTTTTACTTTGGTTCCTTTACAGTTTTACTGGGATGTTTTACTATAAATGTTGTGAAAGTTTTATGGTTATTATTGTACGTTTTCTTAACACTCTAATAACAAAATGTCTGGGTTTTTGAATAACTTTCCCTGAATGCTTCAATAAGACTTTTAATAACACTGCTAGCCTATTTTAGGTGAACTTTTTTGTAACTCGAAGCGCAGAAAGGACACAAGGAATTTCACTTGCTTAGGCATTACTCATTCAAACACATTTTTTTATTGTGACACGGCATCAGTGAGATTCAAAACTAGCATGACATGTTTTTCTACGCATACAAAGCTGCTCATTTTAGTCTACTCAAACAGACCCCATTTCAAAATAAATGAGCACTCATTAAGATCAGGTGTGGCCAATTAGTGGGCGTGGCCAACAGACCTGAATGTAACCATGTGTGAACCTTTAGGAAAACATTTTTTTGTTGTCAAGTTCCTTAAATGTGCTGAGAATGTTCTAAAACCAAGCGACTATCCTGCACCATTCCCAGAAAGTTGTGGAAGGTTGTATGTAAAATAACCATAGGACAACCACTCTCTCACCAAGCTGTAAGAAACACATTTTGTGCTAGCTAGCCTCTCTTTTCGCCTCGTTCTTTCGCTCTGTTGTCTCTGTCTCTGCCTTGAGGCCAGTAAATGTGACTTAATACCACACTGCAACACCGGACTAATACAATAACAATGTTAGAATAATTAATAAGTCTACACACACAGACACACTAGAACAGACCTAAGGCCTTGCATCCTATCACGTTGAAACATTACATTCTCTTGTTCATTTCTGTTGTGGTGGTTGTTTTCGCATTGTTCTAGTTAGATTCATTTCAATAATAGGCTACTGTGTAATATGCATGCTGTTCATAACTACATCTGATGGGGGGAAAACAACTCATCCCCAATCAGCCAATTACCATCCTCACTGACTGGGAACACGTGGAAGCTATGGTTCAATTAGGCTGGGTGGCGAAACCCTCTAATCCATAAAATAGGTAAAGTCAACGAGGACAACTTTCCAATTAAGGACAAATCTGTGACTTGGGGGTAGGGATATAACGAGCTGCTGCTGGGTGGATGGAGAGCCACACTGAGACTGTGTCCTCGTTTATGTCCTGCTAGCGTGTGTCCGTCTGTGCCTGTTTTAATGTCCTGCTCTGTGAACATGCAGAGCTGTGAGTAGGTTCTGATTCTGAAATGAACCCACTAATTTAATCCTTTGAGGCCCAGCGCGTGTGTACTCTGTCTGTTCTGGGAAAAGCCATGCGTTTGAAGGGTTTTATACTGCGTGTGGAATGAGTCATTTTGATCTGGCTAATGCTCACCAAAGCCCCTGCCTGCTTGTTGAGGGAGATGTTCAGCTGGTGGACCAATGAGCACGCATCTCTCCTTTTTGTTTCAGACAAGCCACAACTAGCTACATTATCCTGTGCCAAACTAACTGCATCCAAAGGTTGTTGTCAGTAACCGCATCCCAAAAAGAAAGTCTTTACAGGTCAATGTTAGGGCTTGAYGTTCAGGTMAATTTACCAGTGGCAYACTGGACCAGTACCAAGTGAAAACTACTGGCCCGAATTAGAAAATGACTGGCCTGGGCCACGATCACAGGAAAGCAAGTTTGGCATGCAGAATTTCAATCGTGGGTGATGTCATGTTAAATTTGCAGTCTGGGCAGGTTGGCTAGYGTATAGCCAACCATATGTTTACACYGATTKTTTRGAAAACCAAAATAAAATGATGACATATAGCCTTAACATATTAAGCTGTTTAAAATGTCATATTCCTCTCCAGAAATGAGCACAATAAGATGGAACGCAATATCTTTAGGGCCTGTACA
>NW_019942831.1:73240-80551 GCF_002910315.2 Salvelinus sp. IW2-2015
TCCTGGAGCGCTACCCTCCTGTAGGTTCTCTCTCCAACCCCAGTTGTAACTAACCTCATTCAGCGTATCAACCAGCTAATTATTAGAATCAGGGGYGCTGGATCAGGGTTGGAGCGAAAACCTACARGACRRTATCTCTCCAGGRACAGCGTTGGAGAGCCCTGGTTTACCACAATGGGCTAACCATTACTTAGATCACAGACTCTAAATGTGATCTTGTTGCTTGTTTAATGTCCTAAAAAAAGAACTCCCACTGGCACCAATAGAATCATGTGATTTCTACAATGTTTATAAATAGAGTGTAATTGCGTGAACTTTATAGTGAATATAGGCCTACCGTTTATGCATTCGAATGGCCGACGCGCTTCCTGCTGACTTTTTCCCCCATTGTCATGCCAGACACTGGGATTGTAAAACGCTGCCAATTGCGAAAAAAGTTAATAAATCATACACCACTGTAAAGCTGGGATCCTGCTCTTTTCAATAACTGTTATCAAAACTGTTGTCTTGTATTCCTGTATTTAACTTTTTGTGTAAACAATGTTCATGTCTTGACAACCAAGTAGCTTCTTAGTGTAGGCCTAAGTAAATGTTTTTTTTTTTTAATAATGTCATCGCGCCTCCCGGGTGGTGCAGTGGTCTAAGGCACTGCACCGCAGTCTCTCTGCATCTCTGTGCCACCAGAGATTCTGGGTTCGAGCCCAGGCTCTGTCGCCGGGAGGCCCACGGGGCGACGCACAATTGGCCCAGCGTCGTCCAGGTTAGGGGAGGGTTTGGCCGGCAGGGATATCCTTGTCTCATCGCGAACTAGCGACTCCTGTGGCGGGCCGGGCGCTGTGTACGCTGTGCACGGTGTTTCCTCCGACACATTGGTGCGGCTGGCTTCCGGGTTGGATGTGCATTGTGTCAAGAAGCAGTGCGGCTTGGTTGTGTTGTGTTTCGGAGGACGCATGGCTCTCGACCTCTGCCTCTCCCGAGTCCGTACGGGAGTTGTAGCAATGAGACAAGACTGTAACTATCAAATGGATACCATGAAATTGGGGAGAAAAAAGGGGGTMAAATAAAKAAATAATKAATGTCCTCTGTCATCTGATATGAAAAAAGACTGAAAAGCAGGTGAAGGTCCTTTTGAATGCACATGCCGATGTTCAACTCTGAACTGATGAGCTTCCCGCCTCCGCCGAGACGGGTCTGGCTCGAGTATCCAGGATGTAGCCTTGGAAACCAAATGCTGGTTGATAACAAGGGTAGCTCTCCAGGAACAGGGTTAAAGAGCCATGTGGTAAACAATGCAGAGGAGCAACCCCATGCTTCAGCCATGCAAGTGTGAAGCATCCGACATGCGAAGGAACAAATATATATATTTTTTTTTCTGTTTTGGGGTTTGAAAATGTACTGACTCAAATATGAAAATTTGATTAACTGTCCCGGTGAGCTCGGCAGATGTTGCCAGGCCAGCGGGCAGCCCTGAATGTCGAGCCCTGAATTTCACAAAGGGGAAGATTTTCAGTTCAGCTCGGCGAAACGCCAAGTGGCAAGTCACCTTTTCATTGAGGCCTTGTTACTGAGGTGACATGCCTCTCTCTGACCCCTGACCTTTAACTCTGTGACCTTTGACCCCTCTTTCCCTCCCCTGCGGGGGACAGACTGACTTACCTCAGCCTGTGGTGGCCCTTGTCTTTGTAAGGTGCGATGTCCAGGGACGTCTCTTCCCATGTCATGGCGATGCCCTCCAGCGACTGGAAGGAGAAGAAAAAAAATCTACGTTTGAATGCTAATGTTAACAGACGGAACAGAGATGGGCGTGTTTGTGTGTGTGTGTGCGTGTGCGTGTGTGTGTGTGTGTGTGTGTGTGTGTGTGTGTGTTGCAGGTGATCTGATCTGCACCCCTTCTTATATGATGATTTCTGAATCAGCAGCAGCTTGAAGCAGCTCTTAAGACAGGAAACCGTTGATCTTGGCAGGCACCTACAGTGAGAGGCCTTACATGACCATGGACCCTCTTTCTCTTGCGCGCGCGCGCGCTCTCTCTTTTCTCTCCTCCTATCCTCCTCTATGACTTATCAATGAACCGCGTTGGGGTTTGAGGGGCTAGAGGGGTTTGAGGGGCTAGAGGGGTTAGGGGGGTTTC
Organism: Salvelinus sp. IW2-2015; assembly: GCF_002910315.2. Taxonomy (NCBI): domain Eukaryota; kingdom Metazoa; phylum Chordata; class Actinopteri; order Salmoniformes; family Salmonidae; genus Salvelinus; species Salvelinus sp. IW2-2015. The sequence continues at coordinate 75,372 of NW_019942831.1, forward strand.
GAGGGAGGGCAAGGGGGCTATTTAAAACGCCTCTGTTCCCTGGCGGCCGACGGTATTCACACACTATATCTGTGTTGATGTAACCTCTGTGACAGAGGAGCACTGTGTCTGGGAATTTATAGGGTTAAAGGCTGCTAAGGCGAGGGGAGGGAAAGAGAGAGAAAGAGGGGGGGAGAGAGAGAGAGGGGGGGGGGGGACAGCAGAGATGCTTACACAGCACAAACAGATCTGGGACCAGGCTAAACCCTTATGGTTCTTAGTTAAGACTGTACTTGGGGGGGTTATAATCAGTTTTGGGGTCAATGCCATTTCAATTCAGTCACAAATTGACTTAATAGAAATGGAATTGATCCCAACAACCCTGGTTATAAGAGCAGATGTACACTGCACCTGTGGGCCATTCATCATTCTAACACTCTACACTGACCTTACTGAATGCTTGGATATGCTGTGAGCACAGATGAGGAGCCATTACACTCCCTAAAGACTTCCAGGATCAGGAGTGACTAATTACATTTCGACCTCTGACCCTTATAACCAAAGCAAAAGGCTCCGATGACTGAACCCTCAGACCCCTAGAGGCATGTGCTGAGAGATGCAGGGACTGGAAGTCCATGATTAACGTGCTATTGAAAAGACTACACTTTGCTGTTAACCCTGTACAGTAGGTGCGAGAGAGAGGAGGTAGGTAGAGAGGAAGGGAAAGGAGAGAGAGAAAGTGAGAGAAGGGAGAGAGAGAGAGGCGATAGGTAGAGAGGAGGAGAGAGAGAGGAAGGGAAAGGAGAGAGAGAGAGTGAGAGAAGGGAGAGAGAGAGAGAGAGTGTAAAGGAGAAGGGTCTGAAACGGACCTGTTCTATGGAGAGCTCTTTGCTGGCGGCTCCGGATATCTCAGAGATCTTGTCGGCGTGCTGCTCGAGGCCCAGGGCCACGATCCTCTCCAGCGTGAACTCTGGACTGGTGTGGTCAAACGACCGCTGAACCTCGTGGCAGATCTGCTTCCAGTGCCTAGCAACAACAATCACAGACAGTCAGCAGGTCAGCCAGGAAACACACTGTAGAGTATGAAGAGGAGAGGAGTGGGGAGGAAAGAGGCTATTGAAGGGATGGATGTACAACTGTATGTGTATTGGGAGTTTTTATTCCATTTTTTGTATTACTTATTATTGATTTCTTTTTATTTACTGTTTAATATTCCAACCACTGATATAAGGTTGAAAGGTGCTGTCTCGTTTGCTGTCTTGTTGGTTGTTATTAGCGTTATGCAATAGTGTAAGATCATACTGATTTAAAAAGATTAACAAAATACTTGACCAGATTTACCAATGTTTGATGTGATTTTCTTGGATTACTTGTGGGATCATACCACAGACAAATGTCCAATGTTCCTATCAAGTTGGCTACTTCTACAGTGTTGTACTCAACCTGTTGGATTCACTCTTGTCTGTGTGAAGTGAGGCGTACACTTAAAAACATGGAGGGTCTGGTACCATCATGTAACTGGACATTATGGATGCAGTCCCATAACCTGAGTGGGTCAAACCACCGACTGTCATGATGATTGACAATATTGACACATTGAAGGAGTGGTATTAATGGAAGAGGAGGAGGGAGAAGGAGGAAGAGGATAGATAAGGAATATGTGCCAGAAGTCAGCCTCTGGCTATGTTCTGCCATTTAATCACAGCTTGGATTCCTCTCACTAGGAAACCCCTTAGTTACCCACAGCACCACGGTACCTTAGCCCCACTTGACTTTAAACACAAGACACCCACCCTTCCTTAACTACAGACCAGGCACACAACCCAACCCCACCATCTTGCACTCTGATCTCTCTCTCTCTCCTTTCTCTCTCTCTATTCTCTCTCTCTCTCTCTCTCTTCTCTCTCTCTCTCTCTCTCTCTCTCCTCTCTCTTCTCTCTCTCTTCTCTCTCTCTCATCTCCTCCCGCCATGGAGTCTCGCTGCGCCGCTGTGCAGCCCTGGGACCTGGTTAGAGTGCAACGGAAAATTGTTTTCTCTTCTGTCTTTTCTCTTTTCAGCTTTCTTCTCCGTCAGACGTAATCCTCTGTTTATTTTCTTTCTATTCCCCAGAGCGCGGCCCCAGTCACAAACGATCTTTCAGACGGTTACATCACTGCCGATAGGCCACAACGTTATCTCGGAAATCTCTCTCTCTCCCCCTCCTTTTCTCCCTGTCATTAGGTTCCTTGTCAAAAACATTACGGATCGAGCTGGATGGATGGGAAGGGGAACGTTGTTTTTGGGAACGCCACAACCAATCATGAGGGGGGGGGGGGCTGATGGGAGGAAGTGAAGTCGCGACTAGGACAGGAGGCTTTAGGAGGAACTGATGTCCTGTAGAACCTCCAGGAAAATGAGTGAAACATTTTTTTGGGGGGAGCCCAGTGAGCGTTTACAATGGTCCAGGCAGGGACTGGCGCCAGACCCCTTGGCTCGGTGTGTGGGATAGGAACTGAGGAAGGGCTGGAGAAAAAAGACTGGGGAAGAACTGGGGAATTGGGGAAGAGCCGAAGGCTTAGAAATCCGCAGGTGAAGACATACCGTATAGACATATTGTAGAAAACCCTGCTGAGTTTTCRACATTATTCTACAGAGAAGCACAGCCTTGGGGGGAGAACAACGGCGGGTGTGTTTACCTACATTTACATTTGAGTCATTTAACAGGTGATCTCCTCCTAACTGCTGTAGTGTATTTGAGGTACTAAAGTGAAGGAGAACGAGTGCTACGGGAGGAGCAGACTGCACTGTTTGTGTATGAGAAACGTGAGTGGACTTGTACACAGTACTTTAGAGGTGAGGACCGTCAGCAGGACATATTACTCTCTCCTGGCCTGACCTGTCCCTCATGGCTGGGTTCCTCAGGTCAGAGATGAGAGGGATGGTTCTCTTGAACTGGTCAATCCTGTTCTTAGAGAAGTCCACTATCTCCCACTGCTTATCCTGCAGGCACACAACAACAACAACAACAACAACAACAACAGCAAAAGTTTACTACATAACAAAATACAAAAGTCCACTTCATTACCAAAATTGCACAACAAATGCAAGGGACCTGTTTAGCACACGAGGGAAAAGAACAGGTGCCCAGTACCATGCAGAGTACTTTGATACCAACGATGTGTATAAACCCTGGATGAATAACAGCCAATGAACAGCCATCTTGGTACTGCTCCTCCATTGTAAAAAAAAATAAAAAATAAAATAAAGATTTGGGAAGCTATAGAAATTAAGGAAAGGGAAAGGGGGATACCTAGTCAGTTGTACAACTGAATGCATTCTACTGAAATGTGTCTTCCACATTTGACCCAATTTATGAACGTCTGCATTCGTTTTTGACACGTTTGTTCTATTGCAGACACATAATGCCTACTTTTAAATGATATTACGTGAGCTCAACATAAATTTGAAAAAAATGTCCTTTAAGTATATATATTTTTTAGAGAGTACTAATGTTACTGTCCCGACTATTGAAATACTGTAGAATTCAAATCATTCGGAGGATTGCTCTTACTGGGGAATGCCAATATGGCCGACCTGCTGCTTCAAAGCCTCTCAATGGGCAATACATAGCTTCAGCAATCCAGAGCAAATCATTGGATAGAACATAGAGTAGAATCAAATGTGTTCTGTAGCTGTGGTAGATAGACACTGACCTTGAGTTCCCTGCTGAGTTTGTGTAGTTTCTTGAACATGGCCTGGGCGGTGTTCTCCATGCTCTCTGTCTGCAGAGTGACAAACTGACCCTCCTTCCACTCATCCCAGTGGGCATCCCACTGCTGGGTGATCTCCCACACCTGCTGCAGGTAGTCTAGGTCCTACAACACAACACAGAACATACACACACCCCCTTTACAGCGCGATGCGCATCCTACCACAATCCTACGTTATGACTTCACGTGGTGGAGGGGCTTACAAATGAACCCCAAAACATCCCCCTTCCTCTCTACATTGAGTGAACGGGAAAAAACCCTTGTCCCCTCATCTATGTCATTTTATTTAACTAGGCAAGTCAGTTAAGAACAAATTCTTATTTTCAATGACGGCCTAGGAACAGTGGGTTAACTGCCTGTTCAGGGGCAGAACGACAGATTTCTTTGACCTTGTCAGCTCGGGGATTTGATCTGGCAACCTTTCGGTTACTAGTCCAACGCTCTAACCTCTAGGCTACCCGACGGCCCCAAAATGCGCGACCATGGGACCCCGCTCGTCGCACGGCTCTTCTATATTGAAGATGCCCAGGCCGCGGGTTATGGTTGGGGCTATGGTTAGGTGGGCTACCTTCTCCAGGGTCTGTACGTCTTTAGAGCACGGCTGTTCAAGCTTGAAGATGCCCAGGCCGTGGCGTATGGTTCCCTCCTCCTCCTTCAGCGTGTCCAGCTGGCCTCTCAGCGCTGCTACCTTCTCCAGAGCCAATTCGCACGTCACCACACTACCAAACGGACCTGCAGTACGGTACACGCACAGTACATACATGTATACGTGATACCTTGTCATGTGTATACTTTGCATATATATACACACAACACAGTACACACACACAACTGCACACACGCGAGAGATACTGGTACATGCAAACAGTAAGCAGAGCTGTTAATTCAACAGCAGTAAGCGTGCCATGCAGAGTTGGCGCTCTGGTTGGGAATGGGGCCCCGTCGGAAGCGGGGCAGTGTAGTGTGGTGGTGATGAGCGACTAAGCGTGGGCTAGTCTGGGAAGTGTAAGAGAGGGGGGCTGGGAGTTCGGGGGCTTTGGTGGGATCTGGCAGGGGCCGACTGGGGACGTGGGACGCAAATACAACCCTCTTTCCTCTTTCTCATACTCTCACAGGGTACAAAAAGGGGTTACAACCTCTTTCTTTTTCTCTCTCTCTCTCTCTCTCTTCATCCCCCTGATGCTCTTTATTTTCCTCTTCTTATCTTACCTCTCCCTCTTCATCATCCCTTCCTCAGGGGGGTAAGTCGTGACACACTGACCTCTGGGCTCAAGCTGTGAAAACATGAATGACGCAGAGGAGAGAAACACATTCTTCTCATACTTCCCCTACCACAACGCTGTTGAAGTATAACGAACAGATTACCATCGCTGTACAATCACACGTTTCTCTACTGTGAAACGGCTCAAGTTTACACATACAGTATTAATACATTGTCACGGCCTTTTACG
>NW_019942831.1:86482-88684 GCF_002910315.2 Salvelinus sp. IW2-2015
CTGCGGCCTTTTGAGGAAGTTGGGCTTGTGTGATGGGGATGGGCCTGAGATGGGCGTGTGATGGGGCCTGAGAGTTGGGCTGGGGATGGGGCCTGAGAGTTGGCTGTGGATGGGGATGGGGCCTGAGAGTTGGCCTGGAGGGATGGGCTTGAGAGTTGGGCTGGGGCTGGGCCTGAGAGTTGGGCTGGGATGGGCTGAGAGTTGGGCTGGGGCCTGAGAGTGGCTGGGGTGGGCGAGAGTTGGGCTGGGATGGGGCTTTGAGAGTGGCTGGGGCTGGCTGAGAGTTTGGGCTGGGGATGGCCTGAGAGTTGGGCTGGGGCTGGGGCCTGAGAGTTGGGCTGGGGATGGCCTAGTGGCTGGGGCCTGAGCTGTGGGCTGGGGTGGGTTGGGGAAGGGCCTGAGAGTTGGGCTGGGGAAGGCCTGAGAGTTGGGGATGGGGGAGGGATGGGGAAGGGCCTGAGAGTTGGCTGGGGATGGGAAGGGCCTGAAGTTGGCCTGGGGATGGGGAGATTGGGAAGGCCTGAGTGTTGGGCTGGGGCCTGAGAGTTTGGATGGGGATGGGGAAGGGCCTTGAGCATTGGGCTGGGGATGGGCTGGGCTGAGAGTTTGGGCTGGGGAAGGGCCTGAGAGTTGGATGGCTAGGCCTAGAGTTGGGCGGAGAGGCCTGAGAGTTGGGGGGCTGGGAAGGCCTGAGAATTTGGATGGGGATGGCCTGGGAGTTGGCTGGATGGCTGGGGGCTGAGAGGTTGCGCTCTGGTTGGGAGATGGGGATCTCTCTCGCCCAACTCACGCCCAACACCCAGGCCCAGACCCATCTCCAGCCCCATCCACAGCCCAACTCAGGCCCAACACCCAGGCCCAGCCCAACTCCCAGGCCCAGCCCCCACCCCAACTCCCAGGCTCTCAGGCAGGACGTTTCAGCTTCAGACAGACAGACCCACCACCACCAGCACCAGCAATGTACCACAGCCTCTTATCTGCTTTCAATTAGGCCTTTTCAATTAGGCCTTTTCAATTAGGCCTGGATGACTGCCTGCTGCTACTGTTACAGCCATGATGGTACTAGTAGAGAACAGGAGTTGTAATGAGGGAATAACTGATTCTACAATCCTCACAAGACTGTGGAGCTCTCTATACTATACGTGTTGCATTGGGCTGGTGCTGGTCTCAGATTTGTTTGTGCTGTCTTGCCGACTCAACAGGTCTGGGATCAGGCTAGTGTTGAGGTACGTACTATGGCTATGGGAGAATTTGATGGTCTTTATTCATTGACTATTCACAGACTGTTGTCTCTGTATAAAACCATCAGACCAGTTCTTTCTCTTCTCTTTGACTGTGATGTGCCCTTCACATAGAGAATGAATATGATGTGGCTGACCCAATTGACTGGGATATTATTGTGTGTGTATGTACGTGTGTGTGTGTGTATACTGTGCTATTATTGTAGAATGTGGTGTGTGTGTGTGTGTGTGCTCGCATCTGTGTACTGTGCAATTATTGTAGAGTGTGTGTGTGTGCTGTCTCTTATACACATCTAGATGTGTATAAGAGACAGGTATATACACACACAACACAGTACACACACACAACTGCACACACGCGAGAGATACTGGTACATGCAAACAGTAAGCAGAGCTGTTAATTCAACAGCAGTAAGCGTGACAATGTATAATACTGTATGTAGTAACCTTGAGCCGGTTTCACAGTAGAGAAACGGTGTGATTGTATCAGCGATGGTAATCTGTTCTGTTTAACTCAACAGCGTGTGGTAGGGGAAGTAGAGAAGAAGTGTTTCTCCCTCTGCGTCATTCATGTTGTTTCACAGCTTGAGCCCAGAGGTCAGTGTGTCACGACTTACCCCCCTGAGGAAGGGATGGATGAAGAGGGAGAGGTAAGATAAGAAGAGGAAAATAAAGAGCATCAGGGGGGGATGAGAGAGAGAGAGAGAGAGAGACAGGAAAACAGACAGAGGGTGTGAGACCCTTTGTACCCTGTGAGAGTATGAGAGGAGGAAAGAGGGTTGATTGGCGTCCCAGGTCCCCAGTCGGCCCCCTGCCAGATCCCCACAAAGCCCCCGAACTCCCATTCCCCTCTCTCTTACACTGCTCCCAGACTACGCCCACGCTTAGTCCTCATCACCCACTTACACACAACTGCCTCTCCGAACGCGGGCCCCATCCCCAACCAGCAGCCGACACTCGT
>NW_019942831.1:92768-107793 GCF_002910315.2 Salvelinus sp. IW2-2015
CGAGAGAGATCCCCATCCCCAACCAGAGCCAACCTCTCAGCCCCACCATCCAGCCAACTCCCAGGACCATCCCCATCCAAACTCTCAGCCTTCCCCAGCCCACCCAACTCTCAGGCTCTCGCCCAACTCAGCCTAGCCATCCAACTCTCAGGCCCTTCCCCAGCCCAAACTCTCAGGCCCAGCCATCCCCAGCCCAATGCTCAAGGCCCTTCCCCATCCCCATCCAAACTCTCAGGCCCAGCCCAACACTCAGGCCTTCCCATCTCCCCATCCCCAGGCCAACTCCTCAGGCCTTCCCATCCCCAGCCAACTCTCAGGCCCTCCCCATCCCATCCCCCATCCCAACTCTCAGGCCATCCCAGCCCAACTCTCAGGCCCTTCCCCAACCCACCCCAGCCCCAGCCTCAGGCCCCAGCCACTAGGCCATCCCCAGCCCAACTCTCAGGCCCCAGCCCCAGCCCAACTCTCAGGCCCATCCCCAGCCCAAATCTCAGGCCCAGCCCCAGCCACTCTCAAAGCCCCATCCCAGCCCAACTCTCGGCCCACCCCAGCCACTCTCAGGCCCCAGCCCAACTCTAGCCCATCCCAGCCCAACTCTCAGGCCCAGCCCCAGCCCAACTCTCAAGCCCATCCCCAGCCAACTCTCAGGCCCCATCCCCATCCACACCACTCTCAGCCCATCCCAGCCCAACTCTCAGGCCCCATCACACCATCTCAGGCCCATCCATCCACAGCCCAACTCTCAGGCCCAGCCCAACTCACGCCCAACACCCAGGCCAGACCATCTCCAGCCCCATCCAAGCCCAACTCAGGCCAACACCCCCAGGCCAGCCCAACTCCAGGCCCCCCACCCCAACTCCCAGGCTCTCAGGCAGGAGTTTCAGCTTAGACAGACAGACCCACACCACCAGCACCAGCATGTACCACAGCCTCTTATCTGCTTTCAATTAGGCCTTTTCAATTAGGCTTTTCATTAGGCCTGGATGACTGCTGCTGCTACTGTTACAGCCATGATGGTACTAGTAGAGAACAGGAGTTGTAATGAGGGAATAACTGATTCTCAACAATCCTCACAAGACTGTGGAGCTCTCTATACTATACGTGTTGCATTGGGCTGGTGCTGGTCTCAGATTTGTTTGTGCTGTCTTGCCGACTCAACAGTCTGGGATCAGGCTAGTGTTGAGTACGTACTATGGCTATGGAGAATTTGATGGTCTTTATTCATTGACTATTCACAGACTGTTGTCTCTGTATAAAACCATCAGACAGTTCTTTCTCTTCTCTTTGACTGTGATGTGCCTTCACATAGAGAATGAATATGATGTGGCTGACCCAATTGACTGGGATATTATTGTGTGTGTATGTACGTGTGTGTGTGTGTATACTGTGCTATTATTGTAGAATGTGGTGTGTGTGTGTTGTGTGTGTGCTCGCATCTGTGTACTGTGCAATTATTGTAGAGTGTGTGTGTGTGTGTGTGTGTGTGTGTGTGTGTGTGTGTGTGTGTGTGTGTGTGTGTGTGTGTGTGTGTGTGTGTGTGTGTGTGTGTGTGTGTGTGTGTGTGTGTGTGTGTGGTGTGTGGTGTGGGGAGGTGGTCTGGCCTGAATACTAATGTCCAGAGAACAAAGCTGCCTGCTGGCCTCATTAACCTTCCCAGTGCTACAGTCACAGCCATTGTTTTCACCTTCTAAACATTCCCCCATTCTCTTCTCAACAGGTTCTGAGCAGAAGGGACGGCTGGGGTGAGAGAAGTAACCTTCAAGGAGCTCTGGAGTAGAACAGTGGAATAGAATTGGGAAAACACACAAGTGAGGTGACTTTGTGGAACTTGATATGATAAATCTGACTGTTCTAACGTGCACAACGTAACGTGCACAACTTCCCCACAGTGAGGAGGGGAATGGTTCACATTCCGAAGAGTGTTGAACGTGTAAAACTTTCCGATTCAGATGTGGTGAGACAAAGTGTGTAAGAGAGAGCCCGGAGATGGAGAGATGGGAAGGATATGTAACTCTGTCATGAACAAAAACAATGAGACATCACACGAGAGGACAGGAGAGAGAGAGGAGAGGAGAGCGAGGGAGTGGAGTAAAGGGATGAGAGGGAGGTAAAGAAAAGTAGGACAGGAGGTTTGTCGTCTTTGATACGGTTTGGCACAGCGTCTTGTTTTGAGTCATAGAAGTGTGTGCGCGCGCGTGTGTTTGTGTGTGTGTGTGTGTTTGCCTGTGGAGGAGGAACAGCGAGTTCAATCAGATTTTTAATGGAAACGGAAAATAAGAGAATAAACAAAAGTAAGGGAAAAAGTCTCCTACAACGAAGGATGGCACAGCCAGAATGGGAGATGTCAGACGTGGAGAGAGACAGAGAACATGTCGACCAGCCTTCTGGGGGGGAGATGTCATGGACCAGCTGGGAAGATCATTGTCAACCAAGACAAGAGACCCCCCCCCCACACACACCAACGAGGCGCACACACACACACACACACTACCCTATGGTGCTACTGACATGTCCTTATACAGTCTGCGTGCAAACCTGTGTGTGTGTAGCCTACTGTACTGTACAGTATGTAGCCACATTGTCGATTCCGCCTGCACTGATCTGTCTCGTTTCTCGCAACGGACAGTGGGATAGATGAAGAGTAGTCCGGCTACAATGGGCTGTCTAACATTCAAAAATATTACCTAGGCCACATCGTCTGTTCTGAACCCCATTCTTGCCTCAAAATGTATCTAAGCTAGAACAATAAATCTGTCAATAACGTGGACATGTTTCTGTTGAGGAAGTCTCAGTCCCACCATTTTACATCCAGCTAAGAACGTTTGTGTTTCATGTTTGACAATGGGCACGAAAGCTAGCATGAATTTGTCCAGCATTTAGCTTGCTAGCTGAACCAGGCACTGAAACGATGCTAACCAACCAGCTACCTACTTAGCWAGTGCTKCACACACAATGTTGAACGCTTCCAACAAAAGCTAGCTAGTAAGCTACTGTAGTGCTAGCTGACCCAACGGTACAAAGTTACATGGTAGCGATAGTGGAGAAACATGCTGACTCATGGACTGATTTCTGATAACAGTTCCTCCTAATTCTGGTGCTGCATGTCAACAACTTCAGGGTAATTCAAACAGGCTAAGCAAGCTTTTCATATCAGTAACTGTTAAAGGAAGAGCTAGCTAGCTAACTAACTAACGTTTAGCTATGTCAGTAAACTAGTAGCTACAAAAGGTAGCTAAGCAGCTAATCAAGTCACTGCATTGGCGACCGACGCCCTTGCACAGACTTTGTGCAGAATGTCTCACAATTGCAATATCTGTGTATGGCTGTTTGTGAGATATCTGTGTATGGCTGTTTGTGAGATATCTGTGTATGGCTGTTTGTGAGATATCTGTGTATGGCTGTTTGTGCTAGCAGATGACCTGAGCTGCTGAAGGTCTGGACAGTAGTCTGCATTTTCTTCTTAAACTCCTCTGCTGAGAAGATAAGGCTGCTCTTGAACTTGTCCTTGTTTTTCTTCAGCATGATGTCACTGTCTATCACCACCTGTTGGAACCACACCCACTCCCCGTTCAGAGCCTCCAACATCTCATGGACCTGGGGAGAGAGAGACAGAGCGAAGGGGGGGGTGTTAAAACAGGGGGTGGGGGCTGGGTGTGTGTGCGTCCGTTGCGCTACTCACAGCCTGGTCCACGGTGACCTCGTACTTCTCCAGGATAGCAAACTGTTCATGGATGGGAGGGATCTGACTCTCTATCTTCTGAAGGTCTCCCTGTAGTGTCTCCAGTAGCTTCAGACTCTCACCCAGCTCCACCAGSGACTGAGGGGACTGGCTCAGCCTGGACACACACAYAGTAGTTCATTGACCCTTCTCATTCACTAGCAGCACATACAGTACACATCTTCTGGACTCTGAAGACGTCTGCAGATAAAACGTTTATGACAGGTCACAGGTCAAAAGGCCTATAATATAGCTACATGCCGCACATATGCCTTTCCACCAGACACACTGGTCCCACTTTCAACTTTAAGGCCCATAAACTCTTCATTAACCTTTTATAAAGTGGAACCCACACACTCCCGGCCCCACCCTCCACCACCCACGCTCCCCACCCACCTGAGAGCGTTCTCCTGCAGAAAGACGTGCAGCTCTTTGAGCCTGGTGCTGGCCATGAGGCTGAGCAGCTGGGTGAACTTGCCCTGCCACTCGTTACAGTGCTGCACCAAGCTGAACTTCAGGGGAGCACAGTCCAGCAGCACAAACTGAACACTCAACACCGTCTCCTCCTTCTGAACGTTGTTGGCCACCTCCGTGTACCTGGGGGAGGAGAGGGGTGAGGGGAGGGTGGAGAGGAAAAGAGGAGGGGGGGAGCGAGAGAGAAATATTTTTAAGTACATGTACAAGATAAAGACCGTACTTTGACTTCAGTAGGAACCGGTACACTGTTCCTCTGTAGCCTAAAGATTCTACTTTGTTTACTAACATGATTATCTGTATAATACGGTAAACACTAAAATACAATGCTAAATGAATTACCATCAAACAAAAGTCAAGACCACAAAAGGATTAAAGCGACATGGTTTGATTGTTCTGTTGACAAGGGCCAATAGGAACCTGCTGAGCCAGACCAGCGTGTAATGTTCAAACATGGAGTGTTGACTCTCCAACGATTTACATCGCACTATCTCAGACAAAATCCATAAGACAATATCTCACTGTCTCTCGCTAGTCTCCAACATGTTTACCATGCACATCCATATGACAGGCTACAGAGTTGAAATCGGAAGTTTACATACACTAAGGTTGGAGTCATTAAAACTCGATTTTCAACCACTCCACAAATTTCTTGTTAACAAACTGTAGTTTTGGCAAGTCGGTTAGGACATCTACTTTGTGCATAACACAAGTCATTTTTCCAACAATTGTTTACAGACAGATTATTTCACTTATAATTCACTGTATCACAATTCCAGTGGGTCAGAAGTTTACATACACTAAGTTGATTGTGCCTTTAATCAGAAAATTATGTCATGGCTTTCGAAGCTTCTGATAGGCTAATTGACATCATTTGAGTCAATTGGAGGTGTACCTGTGGATGTATTTCAAGGCCTACCTTCAAACTCAGTGCCTCTTTGCTTGAAATCATGGGAAAATCAGAAGAAATCAGCCAAGACCTCAGAAGAAAGGATTTGTTTACCTCCACAAGTCTGGTTCATCCTTGGGAGCAATTTCAAAACGCCTGAAGGTACCATGTTCATCTGTACAAACAATAGTATGCAAGTATAAACACCATGGGACCACGCAGCCGTCATACCGCTCAGGAAGGAGACGAGTTCTGTCTCCTAGAGATTAACGTACTTTGGTGCGAAAAGTGCAAATCAATCCCAGAACAACCGCAAAGGACCTTGTGAAGATGCTGGAGGAAACAGGTACAAAAGTATCTATATCCACAGTAAAACGAGTCCTATATTGACTAAATCTGAAAGGCCGCTCAGCAAGGAAGAAGCCACTGCTCCAAAACCGCCATAAAAAAGCCAGACTACGGTTTGCAACTGCACATGGTGACAAAGATTGACTTTTTGGAGAAATGTCCTCTGGTCTGATGAAACAAAAATAGAACCGTTTGGAGGAAAAAAGGGGATGCTTGCAAGCCGAAGAACACCATCCTAACCGTGAAGCACGGGGGTGGCAGCATCATGTTGTGGTGGTGCTTTGCTGCAGGAGGGACTGGTGCACTTCACAAAATAGATGGCATCATGAGGTAGGAAAATTATGTGGATATATTGAAGCAACATCTCAAGACATCAGTCAGGAAGTTAAAGCTTTGTCACAAATGGGTCTTCCAAATGGACAATGACCCCAAGCATACTTCCAAAGTTTGTGGCAAAATGGCTTCAGGACAACAAAGTCAAGGTATTGGAGTGGCCATCACAAAACCCTGACCTCAATCCTATAGAACATTTGTGGGCAGAACTGATAAACCGTGTGCAAGCAAGGAGGCCTACAAATCAGATTTTTACTCGTATTAAACGTCAGTAATTGTAAAAAAAAAAATTAAATAACAGAGTTTAAATGTATTTGGCTAAGGTGTATGTAAACTTCCGACTTCAACTGTATATGTTTTACAGAGAGGATACAGGGAGAGTTGGGTCTGGTTTAGACCCTCTCTTCTCTTCATCCATTTTTTATTTATTTATTTATTTAACCTTTATTTAACCAGGTAGGCAAATTGAGAACACGTTCTTATTTACAATTGCGACCTGGCCAAGATAAAGCAAAGCAGTTCGACACATACAACAACACATGGTTACACATGGAGTAAAACAAACATACAGTCAATAATACAGTGAAAAATAAGTCTATATACAATGTGAGCAAGTGAGGTGAGATAAGGGAGGTGAAAGGACCACACGTGGTCCCGTGTGGCTCAGTTGGTAGAGCATGGCGCTTGCAACGCCAGGGTTGTGGGTTCATTCCCCACGGGGGACCAGGATGAATATGTATGAACTTTCCAATTTGTAAGTCGCTCTGGATAAGAGCGTCTGCTAAATGACTTAAATGTAAATGTAAATTAAATTGAAAGGCAAACAAAATATATATATAAATCCCATTCCCATGGGAGTAGAATTAATCTGCTCCTAGATTTTTTTTATTTATTAGGCAAGTCAGCTAAGAACAAATTCTTATTCACAATGACTGACGAGGTACAGTGGGTTAACTGCCTTGTCCAGGGGCAGAACGACAGATTTTTACCTTGTCAGCTCGGGGATTCAATCTAGCAACCTTTCGGTTACCGGCCCAACGCTCTAACCACTAGGCCATCTGCCGCCCCGATGCTGGCACCTGAGCATCCTGACTGGTTGCATCACTGACTGGTATGGCAACCTCTGACCGCAAGGCACTACAGAGGGTAGTGCGTATCACCCAGTACATCACTGGGGCCAAGCTTCCTGCCATCCAGGACMTCTATACCAGGCGGTGTCAGAGGAAGGCCCTAAAAATAGTCAGACTCCAGCCACTCTAGTCATAGACTGTTCTCTCTGCTACCGCACGACAAGCGGCACCGGATTCTGTACCGGTATCCCCTGTATATAGCCTCGATATTGTTATTTTACCGGTGCTGTTTAATTATTTGTAACTTTTATTTTCTATTTTTTTATTTAACACTTCTTAAAGCAGTGTTTGTTAAGGGCTTGTAAGTAAGCATTTCCCTGTAAGGTTGTATTCGGCGCATGTGACAAATACAATTTGAATTGATTTGGTTTGATATAAACMCACCTGCGGGAAGTAGGGGTGCTTACCACCAGGGGTACCATCTTACCCCCCTAAGATGGTAAAACTGCAAGAATGTGTGCTGCATTTGTGTTGTTGCAATAAAAAARCGAYGAAACTRTTTATCCGTTGCATTATTGATATAAATGATCATGCGATTGGAGTAGGGGAGAGAGAAAAACACGGGCCCCATTCTGCACGGTGAGCTCTCAGCTCTGTTTTGTAAGCAGTGCTCTCGTGATATGGTCTGATCTATTCAGCTGCGGAGGGTTGGAGTCACACGCGCTCTGTTGTATGATAGACAGTTGAGTTAGTCTCTCTCTCTCCCCCTCTTCTCTCCCTCTTCTCTCCCTCTTGTGGTGGATATCAAGTGATCTGGAGCAGCGCTCGCAATAGTCTTCCACTTCTATTCTAAACTTGGCGAAAAGGGAATGGGAACAATATGAAATTAGGAACGTGGCATTCTCTCGCCCTCGCAGGCCTGCTCCTGCCCATGTCAAACACGGTATACCATCCCACTAGTCTGGCAAGCAACACAGTGTAGGGCACAGCCCAACAAGTGGCGCATTCCACCAACTGGTGCTAGATCGAGGTGTTGGCTTCTCTCCGCGATGGAGCTCATAGCTGTTCATTTGTGCTCAGTTTTAATAGGCTCAATCTTAGTTACAACACCGCTCTCGTTATTTCTCTCTCTCTCACACACACACACCCACCCATTGTAATTATGCAGTACAAAGAAATGTGCGCTCTGTTCACAATGGTCTATTCCTAGGCGGCGCGTGCGTTTGTGAGTGTCAAGATGAGGGAAGCTTACAATTGATCCTGCCATTTCTACCGAGCTGCGTGCCAGTTYCTGCGTGCCAGTTCCTGCGTGCCAGTTTCTGCGTGCCAGTTTCGTGGAATAGTTTCATTTCAATAATAACGTTTTTGTTTCTCAAAATCATTGTCACGTCGTTAATAACACAAATGGGAATCGAAATGATAAAAATCTAAAAGTTCATATTCAACTAATGCAAGAGCACCAGCCTCTGTCATAYGGACACGTTGATAYACCATGATCCATTGGTGGTTAAASAAATGAGCGCATGGAACTAAGAGATAGCCTATRGGCCAATGTAGCAGTAGGCCTATTACTTCCATTGTCAACTAAGCACAAATACATAAAGCTGACGAATAAAAACTGAAAATGCAGGTTCTTTCAATCGCATTCATCTTTCTACTCCGCCTGTCTGCCTCCCTTTCTATCTGCCTCCCTTTCTATCTGTCATGACTTGAGCTATCGCTAGTGAAGTGCAACATTGTATCAACGAGCCTATTCAGGGCCACTAGCCTATTCCAGGCGGTCAGAGTGTCCCGGGCCAGTGAGCCTGGGACAGACTCAGCTGTTTTTGTGCACAATGGGAAATGTGTTCAGGTATTTTATGACGTTTCCACTGGTTATATGGGATCCTCAGAGCATTACATTTAGCTCTTTCACACCGAGGCCTGGTGATTATCGAGGGGCAGAGTGTTAGAAAATATTTTTCAAAYACGGCGAGGAACTATTATCATTCACAATGGATTTAATTAAAAAAACGGACTTTATTGACTTACTGTGTGAGGTGAAAAAGAAATGACTGAGAAGCTCAGCTTAGTGGTGGTGAGTTCAGACAATCAGAAATCAGACATCCCCAAACGGGCACTTTGTGTTAGCCTACTTCTAAGCGTCCTCCGGGCGCCGTCAGCTCCGTCAACATTTAGAGGACAGAGAAACCAGACACATGATCACATGGAGCTCTCCAAACAAAATACAATGAAAAAAATGAGGAAACTAATTGTATGGAATAAACCCAAACTTGTTTCTCACTTGTGTAGCAACGTGACCGTAGGCCTAATTAATCCATGCATTAACATAAATGTATGTAACCAAATGATGAGGATTAACAGTAAATGTACTACTGGTGACATACACTGAGTGTACAAAACATTAAGAACACCTTCCTAATATTGAGTTGCACCTCCCCTTTTTGCCCTCAGAACGGTTTCAATTCGTTGAGATATGAACTCTACAAGGTGTCGAAAGTGTTCCACAGGGATGTTGGCCCATGTTGACTCTAATGCTTCCCACAGCTGTGTCAAGCTGGCTGGATGTCCTTTGGGTGGTGGACCATCCTTGATACACACAGGAAACGGTCGAGTGTGAAAAACCCAGCAACGTAGCAATTCTTGACACAAACCGGTGCGCCTGGCACCTACTACCACACCCCTTTCAAAGGCACTTACATCTTTTGTCTTCCCCATTCACTCTCTGAATGGCACACACACACAATCAATGTCTCAATTGTCTCAAGGCTTAAAAATCCTTCTTTAACCTGTCTCCTCCCCTTCGTCAACACCAGTGGTTCCCAAACCTTTACGGCCCGCGACCCCATTTTGATATCCGGAAATTCTCGCGACCACAATCATGTGAAAAAAAATGATGTTAATAAACAGCCAATGTTGACTTTTTTAATTGGGGCTATGGCAGTCAATTGCAAAACATTCTAACAGTATTTCTGATTGTATTCTCAACTCACCATCATATACATTTAATGTGGGGCTATAACAGTCAATCGCAAATTAGTGTGACATCATTTCTCTTATCTCACCACAACTAATGAGATGGTCGATGCACGTCGCGTCGGAGCCTCTCAAAGTCAGGGGGCGTGGCCGACAGTGTGCACCTCATCTCTCCTGTCACCTCCAACCTGGACCGATATGTGTTTTAATGCAGACGAGAGCACTGAATCAGCGTACCATGTGTTTTAATGCTCGGAGGGACCAAAACTCTTCCATAATGACGCGTGAATGCGCTGTCTGCAGCATTCGGTCACATGAYAGCTCCCGTCAGCTGTTCGGTTTCACTTACCGGCATGTCAACTGAGCCTGGATCACACGCTGATTCGGTCACTCATCTGTATAATTTGTTGGTATTTACCCTGCATGCTTGCATTCAGTTCGTTCAGTTTCCCAAATGTCTGTTACATAGGCACAGAGACACACTTTCTTTTCATTACACAGAAAGTCAACAGATTCAGTATTTTACACAACAGTTCTTCTCCCAATTAAACACAGATTTCCAACACTTCCCCTCGATAACCACCGAGCCTCGTTGTGAAATAGAACATTTACATTTACATTTAAGTCATTTAGCAGACGCTCTTATCCAGAGCGACTTACAAATTGGAACATGGTCCTGCTCTGATCCCGTACCTCCACATAGTTTTGCGAACAGGCGGGCGTGATGTAGTTAACAATCAAAGTTACCTGCCGCGCATCTCAGAGTTCTGCGCTCAGCTCTTTTGCCCASCAGTTGCTCTCGGCGTATCCATTCTAGCTCAGTGGGTGTATCATAAAATGAGTCCATATGGCAGAGGGAGACACATTCACAACTAGAGTGCAGAGGCCAGTAACCCGCCGTCCTATGATAGATGGAGCCCCATCTGTGCAAAAGCCCACCATTTGATCCCATGGAATCTGTTTTTCGCAAATACAGCCACGCAGCACACTGAACATCCCCTGTGYCRTTTCAGGCTCGGGAATCGTGAGACAGAACAATATGTCCTTGTGAATAGCATCCCCAGACATGTATAGCGAACAAAAGTCAATGCGCGGGCATCCCGGCCCTCACGGCTAACGTCCATTTGGAGAGCATAAGGTGGGGAATTCGAGTGGTTCAGTCAGTGTCYTCTTGATTGTTAGCTACAGCGTCAATTTCTTAGTTCCACAGTGTTATCTGTTGAAGGTATCGATGTGAGTTTCTGTGCCTCTGCCTCCCCACACAWTGTTTTTCACCATATCAATTGTGGCCGGTAATATCAAAGTCWCTGCGATAGCGTGTGGTTTCATAGCATAGCAGGCTTAGCCATTCACCGTGGGAATGACTCACGTGCAACGGTCAGGTGCGGCCTGGGTCAAGGCGCGACCTCTCGTTCGGGAACCGCTGATCTACACTGATTGAAGTGGATTTAACAAGTGACATCAATAAGGGATCATAGCTTTCACCTGGATTCCCCTGGTCTGTGTCAAGGTATACCTAATGTTTCGAACACTCAGTATATGTAATGGGGAACTGATCCAAAATAAGCAATCAAAGGTCAAACAATTTACACAATAAAAAACTATGAACGCACAAGAACTGGCGGGAGACAGCGAAGCGCATTCTGGGGGAACTGAGCGCATTCTGGAGCGAGAAGATCCAATGTCTTGGCCACCCACCCCTCCCCTCCCCTTCTTCTTGTCTCAACATTTCAAATGATACTCAAGACACATTATCTTCACACATATTATAGATGCATTGCTTTTCACTGACATCACCCTAGGCAGGCAGCCTAGTGGTTAGAGTGTTGGGCCAGTAACTGTAAATGTTTCTGGATCAAATCCCTGAGCTGACAAAGTAAAAATTCTGTCGTTCTGAGCAAGGCAGTTAACCCACTGTTCCCCGGGCCCTGAGCAAGGCAGTTTAATCCACTGTCTCGGGCCTGAGCAAGCAGTAACCCTCTGTTCCCGGCGCCTGAAGTTCTAAGGCAGTTAATTCTCTTTTCTCCTTTCTTCCCGGGCCCTGGGAGGCAGTTAAACCTGTCCCCGGGCCCTGAGAGGGAGAATAACGCCCTGTTTCCCCGGGTCGAGCAAGGCAAACGAAAGATGTAACCCCAACCTTGTACACTGCCCTCCCGACCCTCCATTGACCCTTACTTATGGCGGGTCCCACCCTTCTTTTTCTCCTATAGTGCCCCTTGTCCCTCTTCTCCCTTTTGGGCCTAGCAGTTCGGCAACAAGGTATATCTAATCGCCCATTTAGTGGTGTCTCATACAACAAAAAAAAACAGTGGACACACACGAACGAATTTCAAGAACACATCCATAGAGGAAACCTGGTATCCCGGGCTCGAGCTAAGAACCGTTAACCTCCATGTTTTCCCGGGCCTGGAGCAGGCATTAACCCGCATGCTGTTTACCTAGTTGCCCGGGCCCAGAGCAGGCGTTAACACACTGGGTGCCGTGGAATGTTGATAATAAGGCAGACCCCTGAGCCTTTAGTTGAGTTAAATCGACGAACAATACTGTTCAAAAGTTGAAATTCCTTCAGTTGTACAGCTGACTATAGTAATCCCCAGCTAGGCCTTATGCCAAAGCAAGCAGCCCAAAATTACAGGGCTGCTTAGGAGTATAGGCCAAGCACATTTGTGATTGGAAAGAAGCCAATGATCTCTATGCTGAGAATTATTTTATTCATTTCTGTATAGATAAGAGTTAATTTATCATTTTTGGTAAATTGATTTGAATTTAGTTTAGCCTGCAGTGACTACTATAAACTGAATCTTTGTCTATATGTTAGGCCTACTGATACACATTAGGGTATTGTATCAAAACATCTTCCCGCGGCTATGTATCTAAGGTCCGTTCTGTAGTGTAGCTGATCCTAGATTCTGTGACTTCTAACCTCCAACCTGTTTGAGTAAGATGACCGTGTTCCCACAGAATGTCTGCTTACTTATTGTTACGCAACGGCCCGTAATTCATTCCAGTGAACAAAGAGAGCTCGCTAAAGCTAAAGAAAACACAGATCTGCGAACCCCCCCCTCCCCCCCCCCCCTAGCCGTTAGAGGGTCAAACCTGGCGATGTGGCGGTGGGAAGGGAACCGGGGGGGTTGAGACGCTGGTATCTCCTGATGAGGGGGTCTTTGTTGATCTCCCAGATGCTCTCTGTGTTTGTCCCAGGTCTTCAGGTAAGCCTGCAGTGGCTGCGTTGGCCGTCATTCCTGCTTGCTACCGCTGCCTGAATCTTACCGATCTCCTCATCTTGTTCTGGGGTTAGAGAAGGAGAGAAAGGGGATCCCAAATAAAATAGGCCAAAGCTAATTATATTTCAGGATCAGTTATTATTGAATTGTCCTTTACACTGCTCTGGGGGGAGGGAGGGAGAGGGAGAGAGAGAGGAGACAGGGGGAGAGGAGAGGAGAGAGAAGAGAGAGAGAGAGAGAGAGGGAGAGAGAGAGAGGGAGAAGACGACAGAGAGAGAGAGAGAGGAGAGAAGCAGAAGAGAGAGAGAGAGGAGAGAGAGAGAGAGAGAGAGAGAGAAGAGAGAGAGAGAGAGAGAGAGAGAGAGAGAGAGAGAGAGAGAGAGAGGAGAGAGAGAGAGGAGAGAGAGAGAGAAGAGAGAGAGAGCAGAGAGAGAGAGAGAGAGAGAGAGAGAGAGGAGAGGAGAGAGAGAGAGAGAGAGAGGAAGGATTCCATATGGAGTAAGTAAAGCCCCGAACTGATACAGATATTTGTGTATTCGGTCCATCCTCTTTATCTAGAGCATGCTGGATAAATGAATGACGATGGTTATGGTTGTAACTTGGTATATGTTAACCTGATCTGAGATCTGTGGATAGAGGCACCTTCTACCACAAGCTCACCATATGGTAGATACATACCGTAACTGTACACTCGACTACATAGTGCATGCTTCCACACATTCCTAGTTAAATACAGTGAGTTGACACACCTTTGACACATTGTAACAGGCACTTACACGTGTTAGAAAAGGCTTTTCATGAGTGAACATGTTTAACAGCCCGGCGCGTGTCACTAGGGATCAACTACACTGTGTTGATTGGGTTTCAGGAGCTAACAGCAGTAGCTGTAAGAGCATTCCCCCTCGATAGAGATATGGCTGGAGACAAACACACACGTACACACACATACACGTATACACACGCACACGCACGCACACGCACACACACACACACACACACACACACGCACACACACACAGAGCTATGGAGAGGGGCTACCTCTGACCTGCTCCAGTCCCCCAGCTCCTGACTGTTTGATTAAAGCCAAAGCCTAGATACTCCCTGTGGACGACCGGCTGTCAATCAAACCAGGAGACAGCTGACGGGAGAGCTGCTTAAAATGGACAGATGAGGATAGGATGAAGAGAATGGTAGGACGGGGAATGGGGTTAGAATGGAGGGAGAGAATAAGGTCAGGGTGAAGGAGCAGTGGATGAAGAGGAGGAGGTATGGTAACAAGAGCGTGGAGTGAAGAGGAGTGAGGATAAATGGACGGGGGGGGTGAAGTGAGGGGTGAGGAGTAAAAGTGGGATGGAGTGCAAATGAAGAGTAGGAGAGAAAAGAGGATATGGTGAAGAGAAGGAGTGAGAAATGAAAGACAGACGGAGTGAGGTGAGGAAAGGTGAGGGGTCAGAAGTGAAAATAAAGAGAACTGAACATAAGGATGGGTCGAGGAGGAGGAGGAGGCGTGAGGCGTGGAACAGCGAGGTGAGAGGGGTCTCTAACCTCTGTCTGCGCGTGAGGTCTGTTACCTATGATGCAGCGTACAGGTTTCCTCTGTGAGCGTCTGCGTGTGAGGAGGTCCGGGAGGCGTTTGAACATAGAGAGGGTGCGGGAGCGCTGCCAGTTGATCTCGCTCACAAACTCACCCACTCTCTCACGAACGCGGAAGCACACACACTCACACACACACACACACACCAGCGAGGTGAGAGGGGTCTCTAACCTCTGTCTGCGCGTGAGGTCTGTTACCTATGATGCAGCGTACAGGTTTCCTCTGTGAGCGTCTGCGTGTGAGGAGGTCCGGGAGGCGTTTGAACACAGAGATGGTGCCGATCAGCTGACAACTGATGTTGTTCACGATCTGAGCCAGTTTCAAGGGAGAGATCAAGCTTGGTCTAGTAATTAGATTTTACACGCAGCTTCTTCTTGCTGTCATTAGACGATCATGTTT